>NC_072735.1:151111830-151283038 GCF_026930045.1 Uloborus diversus
GTTTGATTAGCATATTATTTTATTTTGATCTTTTCCTGCCAACACACCAGCTCAAATTAAAATAATTTGCAAATCAAACGCTAAATTAAAAAGTTATGGCAAAAAAAGGTCACGTTACGGACTCTACATAATGTCAAAAATACCGTGGAATGCCCCCAATACTAAAAAAACATTATTTCAGAATAAATTCAGTGACAAAATAATTAAAAACTAAGAAGCAGTTAATACATATTGACTAACATACTGCAAGGGAAAGTTTAGGGCAGCATTTGCAAATTTTGAATTTTTCATCATTTGCATATTCCCCCCCCCCCTTTTTCCATCTATAGTACTTACTTTGGTTTTGTTGTATAAGCTTGCTTATTTGGTTTTCGCTGAAAATAAAGCACGAAAAAAGAACGTCAATTTCCAACTTTTCAGTATTGTTAGTATGGAATTCAAAACACATTTCTTCAAATATCTCAAAAACTCATTTTTGCAGATACTGCCCTTTATCTTTCCAGGACAACATAATACTTAAACAAAATAAACATAGTAGTTTCGTAAAGTTATACGAAAATAAATTTTGAATATAAGAAGCAATACTTAAGATTTATTGTCGCTTTTAGTCTTCACCCCCAAATTGGTGTTACCTGCATCACGCTTCAAATTAAAAAATACCTATTAAATCAATTATATGATAACATTTTACACAATACAACCATAATTTAAACAACAACATTAGCCTGTATTAAGGTTGCTATAGCAACTATTATCACTTGCCAAATACCGCTACAGTTACAGTTTACTATAAAATTAGAGTACGGAAGTGTCTGCTACTCCTCGATTTTTCTAGCAACCTTTGTAGTAACTTGGCGTGGTTTCAGACGTCCTCGATATTTGGCGATCACGTTCGCGTTGTTTTCCAGCGAGAAACAACTGCGCCTCGTGCTCTTTCGGCATACTTTCCTATATGGATAGTATTTTAATGATCTAATTATTGTAATTATAGAGGAATGAGAGAGTGCCAAAAAAAGGAAAGGAAACAAAAATGAAAGGAAATCTATAAGTGAGTATAAGTTTTGTGTGTTGACCAGTACACCGAACTGACATATAAGGAATATAATCTAATTTTCTTACAAGTTGCTTCCTCTTTAAAAAATAATACTACGTTGCATGTATTAGCTGTTTTATAAGGTTATAAATAAATACACTGCTCAAAATGTGTCGCAATTCATTAATGACCCTAAGTTTGCCGATGATTGGTTTTATGAACCGTATTTAGTCACCAAAGAAGATATCGTTTTTGAGACCTCGATTTGGTGTATTTTTAATCAACATTAATGTAGCTTTCTGTTTGATAATACATTTATTGCATTGACTGACATTTTTTATACTAAAAGCTCCTACAGCTCAACAGGCAATTAAAATAGCAATAGGAAATTATTTTATACTTAATGCCTAATTGCTTCATGTAATATCTTTTCAATAGTGTTTTTACAGCTCTTTTACTGTGTGTTATTTTTATTGCACTGTAATGTTTGTATTATATTCCTGACTTCTTTTTTCTTTTCA
This sequence comes from Uloborus diversus, assembly GCF_026930045.1. NCBI lineage: Eukaryota > Metazoa > Arthropoda > Arachnida > Araneae > Uloboridae > Uloborus > Uloborus diversus. The sequence goes on from NC_072735.1 coordinate 151,113,385, forward strand.
TGGCAATGCATTACTGGGCCAGTTTTTGTGAGGCTACTTTTATCTAAATATGGACAGCATCTTATCGAGTAGATGATCTCGATGTAACAGCTAAATCGTTAGTGATTTTGACCTGGAGTTTATGGCAACTATGACGTCAGGCGACTGCAATGGTTTGACGCGCGATGAACGAACGAAAAGTACCCAAGGATAATTTGGTAAGGCAAATTTTAATAATTAAGTTTAAATTATGTTTCACAAAAGAATTAGATAAGTCCCCAAAAAAAAAAACAGTATTGAAAACTTCAATTCTTAAAGAATCAAAATATTTATTTAAAAATTGATGCACCTTGTTAATCTATTACAAAATTGTTTCGCTCGACCTTGCATGTCGATAATATGATTTGATGCGGGTAAAATGTTACAATGTATTTAATATTTCGCTATTGAGGTGTAAATGATGTTTGATGCACTTTTGAATCCATTGGGAGACCTGGAATCCTATTTTTCTCAAGTATTAACCTTGAAGTGACTACTGCTGAAGCACTGATCACAACTGGTGTGTTTATCTTATATGTCTGTGAGCACTCCCGGTTAAAATGCATTGTATGCAAAGCATTTCCCCGCTTGATATTTGATATTCTTGATTTTTTTTTTCTATGCACAGAAGGCAGAAATTTATATTAATTTATTATAATTGTTCTCCTTTTGGATGCTATTCTATATTGTTCATCTGAGTAAGTAGAAACGTGGCGTAATAGACAACAGAAATATAATAATTTGTTTATGAAAACAGTGAAAACTCATGCATTGCATACTATTCCATTGTGATGCATTGTAAAATTGTTGCATTTAAGATTTAAATTAAGTTGTTTTTTCCCCCCATAGTTAAAGAAGTATTTTGGGCGTGCAGTTTCAGAAACTGAATTCCTTACTGAATGGTACATGGTAGAGAGATTTGGCTTCATTTACTGTCAGTCATTTCCTCTGCTTGTACTTTTCAGTTTAGCCTGAACCTGAAGAGTAACAACTGAATCAACAGAAGTATAGATCTGTATGATGTTTCAAGGGTTTTCATCTGTAAGAGGTAATCAAGTAGAAAATCATACAACTTTAGTTGTATGTAGTATTTTTAAAGTAGATAAAGTAGTATTTTTACTTATTATCTTAGTAGTATTTTTAAAAGTTGACAAATGACACAAGCCTACATGAACTTTTTCCCATGTGTTCTAACTTTTGATTGTTTATTGATTTGTGTTCAAAAAAAGTTAAGCAGAGTAAGCTATTAAAAACAGCTTGTTAAACTATTAAAACTATTAAATAAATGATTTAATTAGAAATAGATGAAAAATATTATACAGTTGACTCTATCTAACGACTTTCAGGGGACCACAAAAAAATCGTACTTAAATAGAATGCTTCTAAAACTGCAGTGGAGTATCTGGGACTATGAAAAGTCATTCAGTAGAATGTCGTTAAACAGAACCAACTGCAATTTGATATTTGAAAAAGGAGGAAAAAATAATGCTTTGTGTATTATTCCAGTATGATTATGATGCATGGCAATATTTGTGCATTTAAGTTTTAAATTAAGTTGTTTTTCCCCCCCTCAGTCCAAGAAGTATTTCGCATGTGCAGATGCAAAAACTGAAAATTCCTGACTAAATGGCACATAGTAGAGAGATTTGGCTTCATTTGCTGTCATTTCCCTCTGCTTATGCTTTTCAATTTAGTCGGAGCCTGAAGAGTAATAACTGATTCAACAGAAGTATGAATGTGTGTGATATTTCATGAGTTTTAATCTGTAATAAGTAATCAAGGAGGAAATTATTTAACTTTTAAAATCATCAAATAACAAGTGTACATGAATTTTTTTTCTTATGTTCTAACTTTTTATTATTCATTGATTTGTGTTATGCAGTTGACTCTAATTCTAATATTTTTTTATCTCATAGGTTGCGTTCGACGAACCTCACCGATTAACCGGTGAGTAACCAGTAACTAACCGTAGCGTTCTATGATCAACCGGTTACCGCTTCGGTTACCAATCTCAGCTGTTGATTGGTTGATTGGCGCACGTGATCATTAGTTGTCACGTGATTAACTAACCGGTCGCTCTCGGTCGTGCTCGTCGAATGCAACCATAGATTTCATTGGGTCCCAAACTCTTGAGAAGGCTGTGGTTGCTTCCCGTAACTCAAAGGTTACAGCCAGTGATTGAGAGTTAACTGTACTATGTAGTATTTTGTCTACACATCTGAGGAGCAAAAGCTAACTGTGTTAGCTTTTGCTAACTGAGCTGTTAGCGAAAGATAACAGCTCAGGCTCATTGATCTCTTGAATTTACAGTGATTGGCATAGCTAACCTAAATTAATTTTTACTGTGTATTTGTTAAGTAATTTTTATACCTTCTGACACCTCTTTACACACCCCTGATGAAAAAGTGTTACGCAATTTTACTCCACATAGAGATGTTTGGAGCTTCTTTAGATCACCTGTTTCTTTCATGTCTTAATATCTCTTACCCCATCTTTGTTAATAGCACCCATAATTTTTGTAAAATAGTTAAATGAAAATTCAGAAAGAAAATTTTTAAGCTCAATGGAAGACTAAGTAGGAGCATATTCTTGAAGATTTAAAGCTTGGATCCTCCTTTTTCTAGATATTTGCCTAGAAGCTTGTTAAGACATCTTTAAAGGCATCCTACGTAGAACATTGAAGGAACAGTGTGAAGCAGGATAATGGTAGAACTAACGAGACGTTGGGGCAAAATATTGAAATTATTCTGTGTAATTTGTCTGCTTGTCATCAAAAAAGGGTGGAAGTATCTGAAGACATAACATGCCTCATAACAATTCATTTAAGAGGAATTGGTTAATTTTTAAAAGGTTTTTACCATATTGTTTGGAGGCTTGCTCCATTTCCCTTGATCAAATCCAATTTGTTTAACAGATATATTTCTGTTTCATTCATGAAGAAGTAAAGATTTGATCATTTGAATTGGTACCTACTATGCATATATTTTTGGAAGCTATAAATAAAGTTCTTGTATCAAATCTCTGTGTCTGTATATTTAATGTTTTCTACCAGATTGTTATAAATTTTCTGCAACCTCTCAAATTAGCTACGATATTTTTTAACAGCTACATCTAGCCACTTCATATAAATCTTAGAAGTGTGGTGGAAAAAAAAAACATTTTAATCATTTGAAGTTTGGTTGCTAATATTGCAAATAAGTGTTGGTTCAGTTATGTTAGGACAAATGATGAATAAAAGAAATTGTCTCAGACATGCACTGCTCATGGATCCTTCAAGTGTGCATATTAGAGAGGACATGCCTTTCTTTTTCAAATTAATACATGATTTATAATTATTTATCTGTTTTTAGCTGATAGCCCTCACACATTTTCACTTGTTTTAGTTTTAGCCATGATTTCTTAGATTTCAAAATTTTGTTTCTTTCCTCTCTTTTTCAAGATTCTGTCATTTTTTTTTTTTTTTTTCAAGCATTTGCAGCGTAGCACATTCTAGTCAAGAGACCCCACATTAATACAAAGACCACACACAAACTTGGATTTCACAATTTTACTTCAAAACGTATAAATTGTTGTAACTTGGAAAAAAAAAGGCCCTGGCATTCATTTGAATTTTGACATCTTGATTTCAAATTATGTTTTTCGAAATCACAAATTGCGATAGGACCCTACTCGTTGAGTTTCTTGTTTCTATGTATAGAATGGAAGTAGAGTATAAATTCACACTCATCATATCATGACCAGTGATTTTCTAGGTTAGGTAAAAGGAGGCATATTCTTTAAAAAAAAACTAGTAATTAGGATGAGGTAATAAAGATATGACCAAATTGCACTCGTGCACTTTTCATAATGATTAAACTTACAACGTATAATGTTATACTTTTATCCTTACCAGAATTAAGTATTTTTAGATGTTTTTCCTGAAAATATTTGATTTTACACACAAAAAAAACCCTTTATGCAAAAACTATTTGAGATAAGCCTTGAATGCAGACGATTTGTAACCATGACGACGAAAATAAATCTCGCTAAATAAATATTTAAAACATAAAATTTTTATTCATTTATAAATATTTTGTTAATTCCCTCATTATTTGGGGTTTGAGTATACATATTTAATGTTTGTTTCCTCCTATTGTGGGAAGAAAAAAAGAAAATAAATTTTTTGATTAATTTTGTATTTAATGACTCAAGAATCTCAACGGAATATCAACTTTCCTTGATGTGGAGTTGAGATACGTTCATTAATTAGCATATCGATCACTTAAATTTATTTTACCGATTAATCCGTGAAAAGATGATTCTTGGCGCTTTCCCCCCCCCCCTACCCTAACCTAAACTCCAAATGCGACCTACAGAATCTGCTTTTCCCACTTCTGTAATGAGCTAAGGCAGTTGTTCCTAACTATGACATGAACGGAAAAATCGCACTTTTTTTTTCTTTCTAGGAATAAATGGTTTTGAGTGTTTTTTTTTTTTTTTTGGACCAACGTTTCAGGAGAGGTTTTGTCACCAACCCTAATCTATGCTAGACTGGCTGGGAGTTGCGCCCCCCCCCCCCCAAAGGATGAATTAATTTCACTATTTTAGTTATTACTTTTTAATTGACTTTTCTTTTGCATTTTTTACGTAGTTAATTAAAAAGAACACAAAACACACACAGCATATTTGCTTGCTAAGGAAGTAATTACTGGAGTCAGAGGCTCAGAGTTGCAGAATACATTTAACTCACTAGTTTCGAATTCAAGGGACCGTATTATCGCGATTCGTCCACTAATTCTTCTTTGATGGAATCAATAATTATTTTGATTTTTTTTTAATTCTATTTATTTATTTTTTTTAAATTTGTAGGCGCACCTAAAAGAGTCATTTTGATCCAGGAACCTATTTGCGATTCTTTTTCAGCTTATAAAAAATGCAAAATGAAAGAAATCATATGGTAGTTTCTTGGAAAAACCATGATTTTTAATGGAAACGGCATGTAGTATCGATATGTTATCTCAACTGTATCATGGTTTCAAGAACAAATCAGCAATTGTTTTGAAAATTCATACAAAAATAGTTTCTGAATTCTTCAGTAAAACTTATATGTTATGATTTTCTTTATAAATTAATTTAAAAAACTTCAAGTGAGGCATGGGTTTATTTAATAACTTTGCCCTTTTGTTATAACCTTAACGGCAATGTTCCTGAGTAAAACTGCTCATTGTCTAGCATATCGGTGACATTATATTGGGTTTAGTATTTAAATGGCTTGAAACGTTAAAGATGGTTTTCGGTTCATGTATTTCACATGTTTTCGGTCTACATTAAAAGTATATTAGGTGCATAATATTCATGTACTTCGAAGTAGATTCCTCGATTCTAAAAGAGAAATAAAAAACATGCACTTTTAAAAATAAAGTCATTAAAGCTTTGTTATGAAACATTAAAGGTGACGCGGGGGGGGGGGGGCTATTCAATTTTCCGTACCCCCTCCAAATGATTTTTCTGTATCCGCCCCTGCTGGCTGGTCGTCGTATTCGTATTAGTTAATCAGCACAAAGTACTTTTTTTTTTTATCAGGGACAATTGCCACAATAGGCCATATGGTCGTGGGGAGGGAGGTTCAGGCTCGTTATTTGGATAGTTTGGTCTTAAAAAAAAGGTAGTCTCCGATTGAAAAAACTATAAGATCTTGAAGGAAAACTCAAGCTCTGGAGGCCCTGTATTGGTATGCCCAATTTTTTTTCTTGAAGGGGCTGTTTTTTATTTTACTTTAAACTGAGCAGGACCGGATCTATAAATTTTGTGCCCCAAAATCTGTAGGGCCATTCCCCTAGTAGTATGTTTGTGACGTAATTAAGTCTTTGTGTAGTTTTTTATTTATTTATTTATTTTAATTTTTTCCCTAATTTTTTGGGACATTGGGCCCCCCGCAACGCGGGGTCTGCAGGTACGCAGATCCAGCCCTGGAACCGAGGGACACTCATGCTCCCCTCTCCCATTGTGCATATATACAGTAGGGGATTCATTACTATTTCGTCCAAATAAGCTGTGCTGACTATGTGTAGATCAGAAACACGGTTACAAAGCAAGATTCATGCTTAGGAACATATATGACGTTAACGTAATGCTGCCGCGCGATATGCATACAAAAAGTCAGAAACCGAAACAGAGGCAGTGGGTCGGATTTCTCTCACGAAGAAATACTAAAAATGATGCTGAACAAAAAAAGTCAACAGTTTCGGAATAGCATCGACCTTGCCAATGTTCATTAAGATAAAGTATAGTTGACATTAGTCCAAAAATTTTTTTATAACGGGGGGGGGGCAGTCGACACTTCCCGATCCCCAAAAGTGACTGTCTTGGAATGAAGAAACAATTTAATAGTATCAAAAGAGTAAATCTTTCTCATGAGCGATGTCCTAACTCCATTTAACCCCTATCATATTGATCCTGGAAAATGGGCGCCCATATGCAACATTTTGAGAAGAGGGGGACCAGATATTTTCCCCATGGTGTAGCAGGATATATTTTCCCCGTGGAAACCGATTTCTGTACAGATTAGAGTTATTAAAATTTGACATTTTTAATAACTTATTCATTAGTAGCTAGAGAAATGTTAATACATTTTTGCGAAGAAAAAATACTAAAATCAAGGAAGTTCTGATTTCCGAGGGTGCCCACCTGGGATGGGGGGGGGGGAGGTCATGGCGCATACTGTGCCATTGAAATATTTATAGGGAGGGGGTATTTTTCTCATTTGGGGGAAGGAGCTCAATGTTGAGACGGGTGCGCCCTTGCCCTTAGGGTGACGCCTCTGTGATTTCTAAGGGGGGAGGGCTTGAGCCCTCACTTGCCACCCCATATGAGCGTCTATGACCGGAGTACTCCCCCCCCCCATAAAGAGAGTCCCTCTAAAATGAGGATAAATATATCACTTAAAACTACCCCCTTAAAAACCTAATTAAAGCAGCCTGTGCACCATATGAACTCTCTCTCTCCGCGTATATTTCTTCCTAATAAATAACGTCAACGGTCCTGTTCAAGCGACGCATCAAATTAAGGACAGTAGTCCCTGAAAAGCTTCATTTGAATGACAGGGATGCTCATCCCCGATGGGCAAGGGCGCATCTCCTCTCAATATCGCAAAAAATACCCGAGCAAGATTCCCCCCGAATGAAAAAAATACCCCTAAAAGAATCCCCCTAAAAACACCATGATCATCCCCCTAGGTGGGTACCCCTGTGAAGGAGGACATTTAATACTCAAGAACTCAACCCCAAAAGTCTCCTCCAATACATTCCTCTTAACCATTTCCGCCCTCTAAAAATCTCCGTAGGGACTCTATAATACTAGTTCGAAAACCCATGAGAACTCTAGTACTAGTGCATTCTCCCCCCCCCCCCCCCACACACCCACAAAAAAGGAAAAAAAGCAAATTTAAGGGAAGTCCTCATCGCAATAAGGATCCCACAAAATTCTCATACACATCAGCATTTCTTAAAGAATAATCAAAAATGAAACATTTAAATTGCTTTCGCTTACGACAAAGCCTCAAAGCTTTTGTAACATTGATTCCTAGCGTATTTCTCTGCACGCAAGAAAAAAATGGCAACCGACAATATTACTCAACTGTATAATTCGTCATGTAATTTATTTCCTGTAGAATTAGAAGTTTTTCGCCAAAATGAGCGATTATTTTGCCAATAAGTAATCCCTACTGGAGTAGACTACGTTAGCCAATCATAGCTGCTTATTTTCGAGGAGTAGTAGCAACGTCCTTAGAGTACACAAAAGAGGTTGCGTTCGACGAAACTCACCGGCCGACCGGTAAGTAACTGGTTACTAACCGAATCGTTCTATGATCAACCGGTTACCACGGCGGCACGGCGGTTACCATTCTAAGCAGTTGATTGGTTGATTGGAGCACGTGGTCATTAGCTGTCACGTGATTAACTAACCGCTCGCTCTCTGTCGAGCTCGTCGAACGCAACCAGAATGAGATCGTGTTCGAACAAAAAACTAGTTTGCAAGCAGTTTTCCTTTTTAAATGCATTTTTTTAAAGTGAAACACTTTATAAAAACCCTTTATATTAACTTAGTTATGGACTTATATGGTTAAGTGACCGAGTGATTCTCCGCTCCTTTCTTGCCGAGGTGCTCTGCTTCTTGTATTTCCGTTTATAACTGCGACTGTTTACAAAATAAAAACAGCTGTTTTTTTTTTTTTTGTTTACACAAATTTTATTTTTGCCTCCAAAAATGTCGAGTTCTTCGAACTCTACATTTAAGGCTCTAAAAATTCTTAAACAGGCTTCTGCAGAGAAGCTTTTGTCTTTGTTGAATTCCGTAAGATATTTCAATTGAAATGTTTGGATGAAGCAAATCTTAATTGATTCAAATGCCAATTATTAGAAGTTGTTTTTGTATTTTATGCCAGTTATTTTTAATTCAGTGTGGAAATAATTGCGTTAAATAGTTAAATTACTGTTATGTTTGAACACAATCTCGAGTTAACGATCGCTCTATTCGAACTCAACCTGAGAAAAAGTCGGCAAATTATTGCTCTGTCGCACGGGCGCCCGGAACCGAAGTTTTTGGGAGAGAGAAATTTTCAATTTTCCGAATGAAACTCTTAAATTTTACCGAATTGGAAAACACGATCATGCTCACATTCCTTTATCCAACGAAAAGAAACGTTAGTTATTTAAAACAAAAAAATAAAAACACGGCAATGCTGCAAAATTTTCTCTGAATTTGTCAAATCGTCTGTCAAATTTTGCCGAACAAAAAATTTTTGGGAGGCCACAATGGTCTCCCATTGAAATGCTCCAGCTCTGTCTTTAGAAAGAAAAAATGAGTTTAGGAAATGTTATACACAAGATTTGGGCCTATTCTGGACATAGATCTATTTGTTTTAGAATGAAGAAAATTACTTCAGGATGCGGCTTTTTTTTTTTAGCTTAGTCTGGTGCTAATTTTTTTGCAGCTTTGCTGGATTGGTCACCTCTTATTATTTGCATTTCTTATTAATTGGATATTTTTTTTTCTACAAATTAAAATAAACTGAGAAACATTTTTTGCGTGCTTTCACTAAAACTCTTAAAATTTTTTTTAAATAGAACTTTACGGCAGTGGCGGCACATATAGATGCTCCAAGTATTCAGTATACTGCCTATTCGGAAGACAAAACGATTATTCGGTTTGACCGAATAATTTAATTAGGTGACCCAATAGCAAACAAATTTAAATGTTCGACAAACGCAAATTTTTTTCACAGGAAGAATGAAAGTTGTAGTGTAGCTAATATCACATTCAAAGTAATTTTAATACAAGACACCCCAGATGATAAATTTAAATTTTGTTGAGTTCAAATGTTTCTTAAATCTTTTGACATATTACATTAACTTTGCTGTTATAAACTCCTATTACCCTTTTCATCAAGTTAACCCCAAAAGTGGAAAATATTCTTAAAAACATCCCCCTCAAAATTAGAATTGTAAGTCTGCTTTGCAACCCTGCCCCCTGATGGGGGGCCCTGCTTAACCTAGAAGCATTTACATAATTTTGAAGTATATTTTGTGTGACTGATAGTATACTCATAATATCAGTTTTGAATATATCTTCAGCACATTTGGTGTCTTCAGGTGTGCTTTCAATAATAAATTTTCAAAGTAATCAAAGAGCTCTAAGGTTCATTCCCTTATGAGTTTTACTTCATCATATTTTAATGATTTCCTCTATTATGAAGGATTTTGAAATGTTAAATTTTATTGAAAAATTGTTTGTCATACCATTTTTTACAATATATTCATTCATTTTATATTGTTTGTTTTTGTAGATCAGTGGAAAAAAAGATTTAGTTCTTGACCAAGAAATGATAAGTTCATTGGATTTCATTCTTAGTTTTAGCCTTCTTAAAGTAAGTTAAATTATGCAATTGTTTCTTTGGGTCTAATGCATGTTGTTCTTGCATAAAACTCAAGCTAAAATTATATTAATAATTCAAAACAAAAATTTCAAGGCATAAAGCTGATTTTAATTTTACTTCCATGAATTAATATTTTTCAAATATTCATGTGAAGAAGTGTTTTTTTTCTTTTGCTGTACTTTTAATTTGTGTATTGTTTTGGAAAAAAAGAGTTTGAAATTTTGTGGGTATATATATATTTAGTGCTAAGCCTCAAAATATATCATTTATTAAATTATTTGGAGTTTGTTTTGATTGAAAATTTTTATATGCTCTAAGTTTTATAAAGTAATGTGAATAACTGTATGAAATACTTTATTTTCTTGATAATGAACTAATATTATGATTTCAGAAATGTAATGTAGAAAAAGTATTTAAATTAACGGCTGGATCATCACCAGGAGAATCAGAAAAGTAATACATTTATCATCATTCTAATTATTGTATTCATTATCAGATAAATTTTACATGATTGTTTTTGTAAAAATATTAATGCGCTAATTAGAGATACACCAAATATTGGGCTAAAGTATTCCGCTTACTGCCTATTCGGCAGACAAATTGAATGCTAGATTTGGCTAAATACTTTAATATTTAACAATTAAGTAGAAAAAAAATGTTTGACAAACGGGTAAACAAACATATGTTTTTTACATAATGAATGAAAGTTATAGTAGAGTACCGAGGGGAGGGGGTTGCGCTACGGTGCAAAATTACGTGATTCCCGTAATTTTTTCTAAAATCCCACTCAATAAAAAATTTTTCGCAAGCTGTTCCCACTGATCCTTATTAACAATATAAATGCCTCAACATATAATTTATAAGGCTTGTGATAATTTTCAACTGCAATCTTATTATCAATTAATGGAAGGATCTAGGAATTTAGCCAAATAAATTGGAATAAAAAATTAAGAACAACTTTATTCTTTTAGTTTGTTGAACACTCAAGCATCTTTTAGAATTTTGAGTTTTTCTTCTGCCTGCTAGTTGCATGAAACAGAATGTATTTTCAACCCATTTGGCATCAAGTACAGGGTTGGCAAAAACCCGGGTTTTTTTAAAAAAGCCCATGGACCCAGGGTTTTTTGGGTTTTTTAAATAAAACCCAAAAAAAACCCAACTAAAGCTGGGTTTTTTAAAAGAAATGTGGGTTTTTTTGTCTTTTTTTAGGGGAAAGGTGGGGTACTCATAGCATATTGTAGCATAAGTATATGGACAAAGCACAAAAATTGTCTTGATAAAAAAAGCTGGAAAATTCAGTGTTTTCTAAAGAAAGGTATAAAAGACGACAAAATTCAAGAATGGTGAAGTTTCAGATTTTTTTAGTTTGCATGATTACCAACAGTTAAGGCAAAGTTACTTCTTGAGTGATAAAATCTATTGTTTATTTGTTTGTTTTTAATTTCGACATTTTTTTTTTTTTTTTGTATTTTACTTTATTGTATTTCATTTTGTTATGCAAAACTACTGTAGAACCTCAAGTAGTTTAAATCCCTTTTTACTGAATTCCAGCTTAATCAAGACATTTCTTTGAATTTTATGTTGCCTGTTTTTCTATTTCTGTGTACAGAGTAAGAAATATTAAACTTTTTCGTAAGATAATGAAAATACTGTACATCCTATTCTGTTTTCTGTCCGACCATTTGTAAAACCTGTTAATTTCTAAAAAATATACCTCGGTTATTCAAGTTTTGTGACGTGTTGGTTTGCAGAAAATAATTCACATGAGAGGCTTTTAGCTAAAGTAGTATCCTTTGTACAATCTGCAAATATTGAGAAAATCTGACATGACAGGACTTAGTCAAGATAATTTGAGTTCCTTATTGACCAGTTGAAGGAAAATGTTAAATATATTTATTTAAAATCTTTCAAGCATTTTTTAATGCCCTTAAGAGTTAAGAAATACTATTAAAGTTCAAAATTCATTTTTTATGTCCATTGCCTATTGTGAAGAAGAAATAAAAAAGAAGTTTAAATTGTAAAAGTATTTAAATTAATTATTTTTTAAAAAACAGTTCTCAGAAAATTTTAAAAAACCCAAAAGTGGGCTAAATAATGGGTTTTTTTAAATGGGTTTTTTCAAAAAAACCCATTGGGTCCAACCCAATTGGGTCCAATCCGGCCAACCCTGATCAAGTAGCACCACAATGCTTTTGCTGGCAAAATCATCATTTTTTGATCTTCTGAAGGCATTGATATTTTTATATCAATTGAGAGTACAGTCGAGTCCCGCTACAATGCAAAAGTTTTTGAAGACAGAAAGAAAGAGAGAAAGTTTCTGACAATTAAAAAAAAGCTAAAGGTTCTCTCGATGTGCTTGAACAACTAAAAAATGTGTCGAAGGTAGCACAATAACTACATTTGAATGAATCTTCCATATGTACAATTAAAAGTCAAGAAAAGGAAATCCGTAAAAGTTCGCTGAGTAGTGTATAAGCATAATGCAAAATTTATGAAAATGGAAGCTGCTCTTGTATTGGGAATAAAAGAAATCAGGAAGAGGAGTGTTGTCATATAGATGGAAATGTTATAAAAGAACTAGCGGAGCAACTGTATTTGAAAATATAGTAGAATAACGATTTGATCAAGCAACATAAATCATCAACATATTCATTTTTTAAAATTACAAATATTACTACTGGATCTACTGTACATTATTATTATAGTACATCATTGTATTATTGCAACATACTGTACGTACTGTACTGGCTTATTTTATGTCTCTCTTTCCCGTTGATCACTAATCTTGTGCATCGTAAAAATATTTTATGTTGATTAAAACAGTTTTTTTTAGAAATACAAATGAAAATTCAGTTCCTTATGTAAGAAACAGTAATGTATAGTTAAGGAATGGTTTAAAATAGTTTGAGGTGATGTTAGCAAGTGTCTAAAGTAATTAATTATGTTTATAAAAAAAATTTACACATTCCCTTTTCCACAACGTGAAATTTCGACTTGCACGAAAGGTTTTGGAATGCATCCCTCCCGTAAGTCTGGATTCAACTGTACTTCATTAGCACAACATTTAGTTAATGTTTCTTTTAAAAAAAGAATCTTGCCTGTGTAGCAGAAAATAGTCTCCTTCAATGATGTTATGCTTGTTAAGTAAGTTTTGTGCTGCAGATATGCAAAAACTTTGTTCAAATAAATATTTGTCAAAAATATTCAAGCAATTAAGAAAAAAGCTACAACCAGCTCAATTTTAAAATTCACGCCTAAAATGTTGATCAGGATGAGAGATTACCTTAATTTTTTCTCGAATGTGAACCCTGCATATTACAAAATTAATTCAAGTCATTACTTTGCTAATGTTATCACACTCAAAGTAACTTTATTTCAAGAGAAAACACTCAGATGTTAAATTTAAATTTTATTGCATTTCAAGTTTTTGCAAATCGTACAACATATTAGGTTAATCTTACTATTACTAACTTATTTAATTATGAAAAAGTGACTTTTTAGTTGATTACACTCATCGGGATTTTACCAAGCGTTTACTCTACACACAAATAATCTAGTTGGCAGTCAACTCGGTTCAGTTAAAACAGCATTGTGAAGCTGCTGCTTTAATAATTTTTGCTTATTGGAAGAAAAGTTTATTCAACTAAGCTATGTCATATGAAGATAATGAAAAATGCCAGTCAACAAGTTGACAGGCAACCTATTGAAAAAGTTGATTTCACTAACTGCCTAGTATGTAGGTTGCCTTAGATGCCTTGGACAGAATCAACTGCAATTAGGTTCAAATTTCAATGCTACATATATCAAATGAAGGCAAACTGTCTGACCATTGATTATATGGAAGGGCTCGTATCCGGTTTGCAGGAATGGACGGACATGGAGGATTTATCATGGAGGGATGGTAGTTTTTCTGATACAGATGTGCACTTTTGCCTCTTAATTAATGCAACTCTGTTTTTTAAAAATAACAATTTATTCACTGCGATAGTTTAAATCAAAACTATATTTGATCTATATTGTCACTCAAAAAGTAATTGATTTCTTTTGTTTACAATATAGTTTTGAGCTTAGGATTTTACTTTTAAATTTCCAAATGAAATGAAAATATTTTATTTTCTTTTTGTAGTTTCCATAGAAACTCATTTTATTTCCACTCATTTTCACCTCAATGAAGTCAATAAATAAATAAGGCCCTAGTGAAATTATGAAACACGTGCCTCAAAATCCCATTGCTATTTTTACTTCTCCTCTGCTACATTCATTCAGTTGGAGTCATCTTAACTTGGCCGAATGCCAAATTACTATCCATGGTCAAACATTACATTAAAAATATCAGAGAAATAATTCAATTTTTATTACATTTTTATATTCCAGCTGGAGGTTAATTGAGATGTTAGAGCACATGTTCCCTTATGTGGCTAATGTGATAAGATGATAATCAGATGTTTAATTTTTTAGAGGACAAAATGAATTCAAGTTAAATTCTTTTAGGAAGAGCACCCAGCAAGACACTTTTCCTTCACAGCACAATACATTGCCTTAACTTTTCTTTTTTTTTTTCTTTTTTTGTATCCGACTAAACATTATTAATGAGATTTGCCTGAAATTGTTTTTTTTTTATATGAATGAAGTTATATAACTATAAGCTTTACCTGATAAAATCTTATTTGTATGAAAACAGCATTAAACATTTACTCTGAAAATTTTCCCATTTTTTTTGCAGATGTGTTTATCTTGTTAGACCAACAATTGAATATGCTAAAATTATTGTTGAGCATGTCAAAGCAGATGAAGGATCCGGGAAGAAGAGGAAATATTTTATAATTAATGTGCCTAGAAAGGTAGGTTAATTGAATTTTTATTTGCCCATATGGCTATTCTCTTATTTATTTTTTAATTAAAATGGGAAAATATTTAGCATTTGTTTATAATTTAAAGGCGTTCTGAGCTTAAATATGAACAATTAGTGATCCTCATACCGATCAAACTTCTATTGATGTTATTTTCAACCAATCCCTTAGCAAAACTTGCACCTGATTCGCTAATCAGATGTCAAATTCATCATGTGATCGACCCGAAAATGTTAGTGAAGTTAAATCTTAGGTATACGAGAGTTCGGCCAGTTGTTTTACTCCAGGTTTAAAAGAAAAGTCTTTTATAATTATTTTATACCATACGAAATAAAAAGTTTTATACCCTTCAAGTATCTTGTAATGATTGTTATTTTTTCAACTTGTACTTCTCAAGTATGATGTCTTTAAAAACAATGTGATAGCACAGTACAACCTCGTTTATCCAGACTAACTGGGACCAATGGCAATCTGTATAAACAAAAATCCAGATAATCCGGGTAATAAGCCAAACACATTCTTAAATAAGCAGACTTATCTATTATTACAGCAAAAATGAAGGCTTTGTAACAAAACTACATAGTACTGTTCCTCGCAAATATTTTATCATTTATACTCCAGCTGCTGTGCTGTTGGTTTGACTGTCCAAGAACGCCATATTGTTTGCTAAATTAGTACTATAATTTGCTGCATGTTCTATATTAGAGTTGTACGTTTAATCGAAACCAAAACCGACTATTTGGTTTATTTACAGTTCTGTTCTTGCAATCATAATTTAAAATTATTATTTAAACTATTAAAACTTTCTTCTTTAACTCGACAAATTTGATTCGAATAAACTGGTGATCCCGATAAATGGGGGCTGGACAAACAAGGTTCTACGGTATGCTCTAATGCATTTGTCTGTTTAAAAAATATAAGTGTTTTATTCATTTATTTCAAAATTT
Organism: Uloborus diversus; assembly: GCF_026930045.1. NCBI lineage: Eukaryota > Metazoa > Arthropoda > Arachnida > Araneae > Uloboridae > Uloborus > Uloborus diversus. Next base: position 151,129,113 of record NC_072735.1, read on the forward strand.
CTCAATTCAGATTTTTCCCCCTTTGTTTTTAATAAATAATTTCTGAATCTTAAGCTGCACACTTGTGAAGTGGCCATTGAAGAAGAAGGAGCATATGGATTCATCCAGCAAATGGAATTTCCTCTTGGCTTTTTAAATCGTGACAAAGATTTGCTTTCTCTAGAAATGTCAGACTTCTACAGAAGGTTTTATTTGGTATGTTGAAATGAGTTTCAAGAAGTTTTCTTGGATATTTTTAGATTACTTTAGTACATGTTTTTATATGAAGGATTTGTTTAGGAAAAATATAACTCCATTAACAAGTTGACTGCCACGGCAATTTTTAGAAATCTGGCCTAAAATGACAATTTGATTTAATCACATTATATTATTAAAAATTCTAATTCTCATGCATAGTTATCATCAAAAAGCCTAAAAAATAAAACCGCATGCAAAAAAAAAAAAAAAAACGCTCAACAAAACCATGTTGTATATGTACCCGAGTAAAAAACAGCAAGAAATGCGTCATTGTTGTTCAGCCTGTAATAACAGTAGCCAGCCCTTTGTGTGGAAGATTGTTTTAATGAATCCCACAAACAATAGAATTTTTTTTTCCTTGAATTTGAATTAATTTATTCAATTGTATTTTTTGTTCGTTTTTTTTTAAATAAATTTTATGTTTGTGCAAGCCAGCATTGATTTTTTTGTTTGTTTCTCAGAAGCCGTCTATCAATATTTGTACTGAGATATTCCTAATTTAAACATAGCTGCATAAAAATAGCAAGTAAACAAGTACGAGATAACTTTAGCTGGCGTCTTAGAAAATAGCGCCAACTACAAATTTTCTTGCAGTTGGCAGTCAACATGTTAATAGATCGTTCTCAAAAATATTTATCATGAAACTGAATTCTTACGAAATATTTTATAATAAAAATGGATCTTTCCAGAGATACTCTATTAGAAAAACAGATGCATTTTTTATTTTTAAAACATTTTACAGGTTTCAGATTTACATTATTATGAGCATCTTTTTTGCATTTATAATAACTCTTGTATATTGTTAAATGATATCTAAGCATTGCTAATTATAATGTTAAAAACATATTGAGAAAAAATATTGCTGGCAAAGTTTAAACCTCTTTCTCTTTAGTATAGTTGAAGATTTCTTTTGCAAAAGAGAGACAGCTTCACTCTTTGCTGGTTTTTTATATTGAAATATTTGAAGAAAAATATTGTCTTTCATTCTGTATAAGAACAAGACTACTCTAACCAATATTTTATTAGGAGGGTAGTATCAGGTTAGGTTTCAGAAGGGAGTGAAGAACATTACGCAATGCACATTTTGTTGTACAGTCAAGCTTGCATTATCGAATAGCCAATTGGCCATGAAAGTTATTCTTATAAGCAAGCTATTTCCTTTATCAGGGATCAAAAAGACAAAGTTCAAGGTTTTATTACATTAAAAATTTATTGTATCAATGGACATATTTTTTTAACTGATGCTCCAGCAAGTGGGCTTGACTGTGCTCTTGGGAAACTAAAAGCATAAAAATCAAAACTCATATTTTTACATGTTATAACCAAATTTTATTTAAATTATTATTGAAAATCCGAATTCTTTTGATTATTACATGTTTTTAAGCCAAGAATGGGATAGCTCCATTACCTTGCAAGTAGTTACACATAGGTAATATTTTTTGCTGAAATGCCATTGAAATTAGTTTTGCTGAGACAAATTCTCGTACAATATAAAGGCAATCTTTCTAAAAATGATTCTATTTTTGTTTAATTAATATTTTCTTGATTCCTGAAAATTTGTAAAATGTGGAACTGTCTTTTTCTTGCACCAAGATTTTCCATTTTTAAACTAATTTATTTCTTTGCGGGAGTTAATCAGTGTTCTCATGGGTCAGAGAAAGCCTGGATTCCTCAGAGAATTTTATTTTTATTTAAAAAGTAATGAAAAATTCGCATTTTTGTCAAACACCTGGGAAATTGAAAATAGAATTGAAATGCCTTATCTTTTGCGTAATAAACTGCTGCAGTAATTAAGTTATTTTGTTCTTTACTTATTATGTCAAAAATGGAATGAATGCACATATTCCAGGCCGTCATTTAGTGAAGTGGGTAGGGGCCAATTGGGCACCCCCTCCCGCAGCTTTGAGAAGTTAATATTTTTATATTAATGTGGATGGTGTTTTTGCTGGTTTTCAGCATTATATTCCTGTGACGCCTGTACTTAATAGAGCGCCAACCATTGACTTACTGCATTAGCGGAATGAAGCATCAAAGAATGAAAACTGAAGTTCTGGTATTAAAACCTTAATAGTTTATTTTTGCTTTTGTTACAAATACAATCATAACTTTAGATTCATTAAGAAAGCTGTAAATTCAAAAATCACACAAGTCTGGAATACCATAGAATATTCATAACTTAAAAGTAACAGTATTAGATTTTCTAATTCTTTTTATATGAAATGCTGACTTATTCCGTTTTTTTTTGAAAATACATAAATTTTAGGATGGAGATTTGACAAACATATATTCTGCTGCATCAGCTTTAGTTCAGCTGTGTAGAATTTGTGGACCAATAAAAAATATTTTTGGACAAGGTAGATGTGCTCAAGTAAGATATTCTGCTTTTTATATTACTAAACATTGCTTATTGCCTGTAATATTGAAAAAAAAGATTGTATTTAAAATTTTTATATTCAGTTTGCATCAACTGAACTAATTTTTCGTGTGATTAATCCCTAACAGATTTTTTTTTTTAATTTTAGAAATATGTATAAATGCATTCCAATTGCTTCAAAACAAATTAAAATTCAAGAAAGCATAATAAGCATCACCAATATTTGTTTAAAAGCAAGCATTGCTTCTAACATATGTAATTTTGGCATTTATTGTAATGTTAAGTTATAAATTTATGAATTGAAATTTTAAAATGGTGAATAAGTAGTGTAAATTACAATGTATTTGTTATGTATATTAGTCAAATTTATTTTATTCATATTAGATGGTTGTAGACATGATGGATTTGATGATGGGGAAAAAGTGTGATAGTATTAATGCTGATGGCATATCACATTTAATAATTCTGGATAGAGGTATGTGGCTTCTTTGTTTGTTGAAGTATAATTTAAAAAAAATAATTATTCATGTTTAATAGCCTATTTTTTTAAGAAACCAAACAGGAAATTTTCGGAGTGCATCTTAATACCTCTTCCTTTTTATTTAATTTTAATTCTTGTTTGTGATTTTTTTTTTTTTTTTTTTGTTCTTTGGGTTTCAGATATTGATTATGTGTCTGTGCTATTATCCCAGCTCACCTATGAAGGGATTATAGATGAAACGTTTGGAATCAACAGCGGTAAGCTCAGAAATTTTGATCTATTGTATTAATATGTATGTGCATACTAACTAAAACATGGATTTTGATGACATTTGCTTTTTTTTTGGGGGGGGGGGAATTTTCCCACCTCTTTTTTTAGTGATTTTTGTTATTATTCAGAGCATATTTTGTGTTTTTGGTGCATTTTTATTCTTTAACATTATTTATGTCTTTTTTTTTCTTTTTTTTTTGTGTGATTATTTTTGTCAATTTTGCATTTTAAAAATTCTTGCTCTCATAAAATCTAATTATTTTTATTATCTCAAGGTTGTTTTAAGTTCTATTTAAAAATGTATTTTTCTTATTCAGTTCAAACAGTATTTATAATACAAATTGTAAAAACTGCATTTTGTGCACCTGTAATTTATAATCTTCGCTTGTTTTCATGCAATATCATTTTTATGGAATTTTTGATTTTCCAATGTCAGTGCATTCTCAATTTCGTCAAATAAGGTAGGGGGGGGGGGCTAGTGCATGCCCCAAACTTCAAAGCTTGCATTTCTAAGCATGGTGCTCCATTGAGGAATCTTGTACAGGGCAGAAATTTTGGGGCCTGTCACAAATTACTTTTCTGAGCCCCCCTCCCTGTTGTTTACCCCTATATTTCACGCCTGGTTTTTGAAATATTGGGCCCCCTTCAGACTTGGGCCCGGGCCAACAAGTGTCCCTTCTCCCCCCTGTACACTCCCCTGATCTTGAACATGGTTATATGTACAAATTATGTTTTAAGTGCATAAAATTCTTGTATAATTGATACTGTATGTTACGATACATAATGGATCCTTGTATTCAAATTTAGTATTACTTCAATGTATCAATTTCCTCAATTCAATGATACATTTCACTGGCCCGGATTTGACTGCATGGAATGTCTATGCTCCTTGATTAATTGATAACTTTTTGCAGTCCCTTGACAATTGTTAAATCGTGGTTTTACTGTTTATAACAATTGAAAGCCAAAGTTTAAGATCAAGGGAATAAAGTGCAAATATGTACGTAAAAGTGTCATACCTATGCAAATGAATTGAGCAATATGTATGCTCTAGAGAATGCGCATTACCTTGTCACATTTTCTTCGTTTATTGCTTGATTTTTAAAAGTACAATTCTGTTATAATAATAAACATGATAATTTTTTAATGTTCTTTCAAAATTTAATTTGTTAATTTAATTTTAAAAGTAAGAAATAAGACATTTAATTCTAATCAAATTAACAAAGTTCCTAATGGCATTGGGATAGTTTAATCCTCTGGCTGCTTATCCCGCAGTTTCCACGGGCAACTCAAATGAAGCAAAATCTGCTCATTCCCCAATTTATGTGGACATGTTGTTTTTTTCTACATTGAGGAGCACATCCCCACCCGTTTAAACACTGAAATGCATACCATGCTGCATTAGAAGTTTTGCTTAGGTTTTGGCTATAGGGTGCTAGTGCCCCAAAAAAGTGGGGACTTGAAGGTGGTGTGGGGGGGGGGGGCAGCTAAGGTGGGCAGTGCTCCTACACTTGACCTTTTTTTATCAATTGAAGTTTAACAATATTATTCATCAAATGACATCCAAAAACCGGAAGCAACCTCAAAAATCAAGATGGACTGCCACAGTAGACTTCTATTTTTGAAATTAAAGCTCCATTTTATTTTTATAAAATAATAACTTGAGAAAAATATCAAACCAACACCTCAAATCAATTTTTCTGTTCTTAAAACAAGTGAGCTGATCAATTTTATAATTTTTTGATTAATCGTAAATTTTGAACTCAGAAAAGAGAGAAGTGGATGGGCAAATGGTTTTTAAGGGAGGGGGCAACTGCTCAATTGTACAAGCCACCAGCAGATGTTATTAGTTGTCTATTAAATTGCAGCATTTGAAGGCATGGTTCAAGAAAGTATCCAAAAGTATTCTGACAGAGATTTTAAGAAATACAATTTTTGAAGTGGTTTCGGTCTACAAATCGATCAGTCAGAGTGTTAATTATGGAATGTTTCATTGCTTTTATATTGCTTTGTGATTCAAATAAGTCTATTTATATCCATTTAATTTATGCTACTTTATGATGCTATTAAAACTTTTAGGTCGTGTTATATTTCCTAAAGAAGTTTCTGGAAAAGAGCCGATGAAAGTGACTCTGAACAGTGGAGATTTAGTAAGTTTTTTAAAGAAACTAAGGCCTCTATATGAAAGTATTAGAAGTTAATTCTAATTTTTCTGGTTCTAAAAAGAATAGTAATGGCATTATTTGTTTGTATTAACATTTTCTCATAAAAGAACTCAAAGGAGTCGAACACATCCGGAAAATTTAGTAAGAATTAAAATATTCAAGAACTAACCTAACAGAAGTCCTAGCTCAAAAAATATGTAAACAGATTAAGTATACAACTAAATTTGCTATTGTAATTGAAAACCTTTATCATTATGGAAATATTTTCAAGAAAATTATTTTTTTTTGTTAAATTTACAGCTGTGTATACCCATTTTAGCTAAATATGCTGTAATGAATTGTTATTTCATACAGAACAGTAAATAAAAAAAAAACATAGGGTAACAGCCCCAGTAATTGGCAGGTCGGCAGTGATTGGCATTTCCAACAAAAATGTCCTAAAATAAGATGCATATCCAATCTTTTAAAAGTAGAAGGCTGTATACCAACTTAATGTACATTTACTTTAAAGATTATAACTTCAATTCATGTTACGAAATGGTAGCAGTCATAGGAAAGAGAAATAATTGGGTCTTGTGTCAAATCGGCCATTTTCGTTGCAAAAGGTTCTTCTCTGGCTTAAGGGAAGCATGCACATCAATCTATTAAAAACTGACTTAAAATATATTTTAAACTTTCGCTGTCAAAAGTTTTGTTTAGTTGAAAGGTGTTACTTTGAGTGGATAGAATTATATTTTTTGTCCTTTTTTGGATTTTCGAAATAATGATGGATGCCATTTAGTGGTGCTTCAGTTTTGCTAGTCTCCAGTAATTGGCACATGTGCCTATAAACATTAATGTGTTGTGCAATATGTTACTGGTTTGATTTCTGATTCTTTTGCAGCAACTATATTATATGGGTTCTACTATTGATTTGAATCCTACAGAATATACTGTTAAATTTTTAAGAGAAACAATAAAAAACAAATGTTTTTCCATCTGTCGGATATTGCGACGGTAGAGAATCGGTTCATTTTTTATAGTCCCTCAGAATCATCGAGTCTATGCCCTAATGTTCCTTTTCTGTAGAAACAGCTATAGGTAATTCGCAAAATCGAAACTGCATACCAAATATGAAACAGCAATAATCTCAATATTTTTTTCTGTGCAACACTCCAAATTTTATTTTATTTCTCTAAAATACTTTTTCAATGTCAAGATATGCGATTTAACATTTTTTTCTGTAAAATTACCTACTTTAAATTAACATTAATTATGTTTCTTATGATGATAAAATTTGTAAGCAATCTAAAAGTGAAAAATAAATTGATTTTCCAGTTCTATTAACATGTGCCAATTACTGGATCACAAGGTGTCATACACTGGGGTATTGGGTGCCAATTACTGGTGATTTTGGTAACTTTAAAAAAAATATTTTCATAAAAGTATCAATTTAAATATTTTTGATTTTAGTGCTCTGAATAGATACACAGATGTGCATTCTTTAATACAAAAATATTTCAAGTGAATAATTTTTTTTCTAAGTAATAAAAACAGAGGTAAGTATAAGGACAAACTCTTAAAGTGTCAATTACTGGGGTTGTTAACCTATATTAGCTAATATTTTACACTCCATACCAATGAATATTTTCTTTTTGAGAATAAATAGTAGCCGTGTTGTTATAAATGAATCACAGTATGTTTACATTTCTTCTAAAATCAACTGTCTGCTATCAAAATTTTGAATATTAGAAGTTTCGATTTGCAACAATTTTTCATAGATAACAATTTCCTGTTTGCAACAACTTAATAATAAAATTCTGGACACTTTTTTGGCACTGGATATTGAATGTCTTTCTGCTAATCTGGATTCAGCATAGCTATGCAGTAATACTTTACCTTAGTTGTATGGGACAGTGAAATTCAATTGGTATAAATTCTGGAATTAGTAGTAAAGGAGTTTTGGGTTATATTGTAAAATAAGAAGTTTGCTTACAAAATCTCCAATTTCACCACTGATTTTCTATTGGAACTGGATATAGAAATTATCTATAACTATATATTTCTATTTCAGAGTGTTGAAACTCACTGTGTGTTGCTAACATTTCTGAAACAAATCTTTTATGTTTTCATTCATTAACTTAATCACATTTTTCAGTCAGTGTTTGGAAAACTCACTTGTAATCTTTCGGTTCTTTTTCTTTTTAGATATTTGAAGAAATCAGAAACTCATATTTTGCGAGTGTTTTTGGATTATTACGTGAAAAAGCAAAGGAACTTCAATCTAAAAGTGTAAGATAAACAATTTGTATTTCTCATTCTTTGCAGGTATTCATGCAGATGATGTATCAAAAAAATAAAACCAAAATAAGTGATAGGTAATGCCTGTGTTGAATGGAGTTCATTGAGGATAAATTTTAACAATAAATTGAAAGGAAGTGTCAATATATAAAATATAAATACATTAATGGCAAGCCAGTTTTAAGAACTACAGCTGGTTTCATCAGTGGCCATGAGAATGAAAAAACTTTCAGACAGAATTTTAAACACTGGGAAAATAGCTGCAAAACAAATCTAGATTTTGCCTTTGTTGTTGAGGATCAGCTGAAGAGCTACTAGGAAATACATATTTAATCAGGGTTTGTGCTGGGGTACGAGATTGCGTGACTCCCACAACTTTTTCTGAAATCCCTCTCACTAAAAAACCTTTTGCTTGCTGTTCTGCTGTTCACCATTAGTGAGCATACGTTTAAAAATCACAAAATTTCTCATTTCAATTTTTCTACTTTTCAAGCTTATTTTAAGAAGACTGCTAGTATAAATGGAATAGCTGGCAAAAATCTTCAACTGCCATCTTATTAGAATGAATGAACAGATGAACTTAATTGCAAAGAAACAGGAATAAAAGATCAAGAATACCACTATGCTTCAGCTTTACTGAATGCTCAAACACTTTTAGAACATTGAGCTCACATTTTGCTCCTAGTTGCCCCAAGCAAAACATATTTTTAAACCTATTTAATGCCAATACTTACCAAAGCACATTCTTTGTCAATATTGCCATTTTTTTACTTTTTTTTTTGGATGCATTTAGATACATTTTTAAGGACAATTGAAAGTACATAATTAGCACACTAACAATGGCATAAATGATTAAAAGAAGAATAGTGCCTATGTAACAGACTTTGAAAGAGATTTTAAATTTAATCGAGGTAGTAACTTGCTACTGTAAAACTTATTTCTGTTGCTAGCATTTTTCTCACCAAATTAATTTTGTTCTACACAATATGCATATATTTTGTTCAAATAAATATTCATCCAAAATGTTGAAGAAATAAACTGAACTGCAAAGGAAGAAAAATCGTACTTCAATTCTAAAAAATCCCACTAAAAGTTTTAGTCAGGGTTGAAAATCATAACTTACTTTTTTCCCTAGTGATTTAATATTATTCAGTAGAGCAGGAGAAATGTGCTGGACTGCAAAATTCTCATCACAGATACCATTTAAATTCCTTCGAGTATGAAAAAGACTTCCATGAAGTTCAACTTCATAAATAATTTGCTTTGGGAACTTTAAATTTGTGACCAATATCTCTACAATACTTGGCTGAAGAGCTTTTGATTTCTAGTTTTTTTTTTTTTTTAAACTGAACTTTCATGCTTTTTGAGCGAAAATTTCACATCTCATTTGATTGATTGCCACACTGACAGTTGATAAAATAAGTAACCCACCAATCCAAATTAATCGAATATTTCAGATATGGAGGAAGTCCTATGGAATCCATTGGACTTAGGCCCTTTCTGAAATAATCAATTCAAATGTGAATAGAATTTTGGGGGGGGGGAGGGGGGAAGTTTTTTCTTTCTTTCTAATGATGCTGTGGTAGAGGCACTGCCTTTTGCAATCCTAGTGCGATCCCCTGGCTTAACAACCACCCTTTCACTTGGCATAACTTTCGGCGAGATGCCATTGCCACATGGATTTTGATGCCCAGTTTTCCCACTAGATGGAGGCACTTGGGCTCTATTTGATGCGAAACAGCACTAGGAATTTAATTTTGCCAAGAGATACTCTATGCCAAACAAGTACTCGTGGGATCTTTTACATGACGCATTATCATACGACATCGACGCTGTCGATTTTCTGCAGCTTGAAAGTCCAAAGACTGGAGCCAGGACTGAATCTGTGCCTTCGGAGGTAAGCAACCAGCATCTAACCACTTTACCACTCTGTCAGCTGAAAGTCGGGGCTGGCAGTCTGTGGTGGTGTAAGTAATTGATGTAAAATAAGATGCTGAAATGGGAAAAAGAAGATGCAAGTGACTTTTGAAGTGAATTGTTAATATGACCCCAATTACGGGGAAAATATAATTTGATGAAGATTGTCCTACTATGATTCCTTTGTTTAATGGACAGTAGTAGGTTATGGACAATAATGTTGTGTAAGCTTTTCTTACCTTTTTTGAGCAAGTGTCAATTACTAAACAGTAATATGTATTTTTTTATTACTGTACTTTCAGTCTTCTAGACTAGTAGTCTTCTGAATCATCCTAAAATTCAAGTATTTATTGTATTTTTTTAATGTGCTTCAAAGCAGTAGCATGCATAGACTTTGATGTACTCACCCCCTCCCCGCGAGATTTAGAAGTGCATCCCCTCCCCCATAAGAAATTTGTTATTTTAATTTTAAAATAGCATTACTTTTTCAGAGCTTGTGCCCTCATACCTCTTGCCCCCCCCCCTGTATTGCGGGGGTGCTATGTATGTACCAGACTGCTTCAAAGTATATTCGAAAACATACAGTACGCAAACAAGAACAGCACAGTAATTAGCATAATGTTGAAATTGTTTTGTAATTACAATTTCCTTCAGTTTGTTTCCAATATATAGTTCTTAAAAAAAGAATTGCATTTTGTACCTTCTTAGCGTGTAGTCTTATGTTAGGGTTTTTTTTTAAGTTGAAATTGAGCTGTATGTTTGACTGAAAATATCTTATTTCTCTAATCGTGCAGGAAACATCTGGTATGTCCTTGGGAGATATGAAAGAGTTTGTATCTAAAGAAGTAAGAAAGATTCGTCAAGAGCATGCTGCTCTAACTTTACGTATGCATTTTTTTATTTTCTTTATTTAATCATTCTCTCTCTCTCTATCTTTTTGACCCATTATACTATAGGTAACAGTGTTTGGGTACACATGATAAACTTGGCCTAACAGAAAACTTTTCGGGCATGCAAATTAGAAAAAAAAATGAAGTGTCGATAAAACTAAATTAAAATAATGCAGAGAACACTTTTTGTCAGGAAAATGATATTTTTGTAGTTTATTGTGTCTGAAAGATGGAAAACAATTTAACAGTGGAAGATTCAACAATCAACAACCAGCCTTGTTGATCGTTGCCAGCAAGACTGCCAGCCAGCCTGGTGTTAAAGATCTTAAAAATGACATAAATAACTTAAAACAAACCATGATAATAGTGTTTTAATTAAAATCATTATTCGTTTCATATTTTTTGTAACATTTTTATATTGCATAATTGTTGCATTTCATTTATTACAAATAATATAACTCAATAATCAGGTATTGGCACTCAAAGAAAAGTATTTTAGTGTTAATTTTGACACTTACTTTGATAAGACCATATTTCCCATCTTTAGAAGCATGCAATATTTTTTAAAACATTTATTTATAAATATGAAAATCATGTTATGACTAGAAAATTGCCCGTCAAGATATGACGGGTGAAAATTGCTTCTACGTTTGAATGAAGCCATTGTCTGTTTGGTGATATTTTGATAGTTGAAATTTTAACCCTAACTCCAGTGGATTGACCCTAAACTCCAGTTGATAGCGTTAATTGTTGACCACTTTTTTGGTTCTCCTAAAATAGGAGTCTTACCAGTACAACAGTTAAGTTACCAGATCCAGTTCAGCCTTGTTACGATTAAGCCTACCCCTGCATATTAAACATTACCAAAACATAGTATCAAATTATTATGCTGTGGCACGAGTTTCATTGTGGATGGTGTTTGGCGTCAAGAGCGTTACTTGATCATTGGCTGTTATATATATGAGGATTTCATTTTAGATAATTGTATTTTTTCCCCTTTTAGATATTGGAGCATGTGAAGTAATATTAGATCAGAAACAAGCAGATAACCTTCAAGATCGGCTGCAAATTGAGAGAAGTACTAATTTATTTTAATTTAGGCAGTTAAACCTCTGCATTTGATTCAAAAAGAAAACACTGTTTGTCTGTTATTTTAGGCATACTTGAAAACCAGAACATAAAAGATGCAATAATACACACTGAAGACACTATTAATAAGCAGGTTTGAATGTTTTTGAAATTTTTTCTGTTATTTGTTGTAATCTCTTATTTCACCAAAATGCTTTGCAAGCAGGTATTGATATTTGACGGTCCATCTATACTATCTTGGTAAATTTAAAAAGAAATCCTTCTTTTTTATGTGAACTTTGACGAATTTTCTCTCAAAAGATGAGTAGCTAGTAAAATTATTACATTTCCTTTAATTTGTTTAAAATAATTTGTAAAATGTTTTAAATGTGTTCTTAATATAAATCATTCAAATTTGTGCTTATTTCCAAGTTTGCTGGAGGCTGCTAAATGTTCTAAATTAGGCAAAGAATAAGTTGACATAATTGAATTTTTCATTTTATTATTATTGATCATTGCATTACCAGCCATACGTTTTCATAATCACAGTAAATTCAATGACATATATTGTACTCTCCAATGATGAATAGCTTTATGAGGTGATGAGAGGAGTAATAATTTTTTAAGTTCATCAATAAATAACTACTTCCTCTTGCCTAACTGCTCTGCCATAAAATAATTTCTGTCCCTTCCACCAAACAATTCAGTTCTTCTCTTTTATATTGTGTTTCTAAAAACTTGATGGATGTGAGGTACTTTACATGAGGAACAAAATGTATATAATTGGCACCCACACTTGACTTCAGCGTTTTGTGCAATTGGTTTGATAGAGAAAATGATAAAATACAACTTTTTATGTTCAGAGCATTTTGAATAGAGATAACTTTTTAAATTGAATCTAATGAATATTCATACAAAACAAAATTCATGAAAAAACCATAAGGTTACAAGCTAAACTAAACAGTTTAGCTTCCTGTTTCAACTTGAAATCAAAATCCGTGAGCTGTGGGCATTTCAGTTTTGAAATTTTTTTTCTGTTCTAGTGAATTTGCTGAAATGATTAAAAACTTTATTTTTAAACCATATCATTTTTTCCCCTGTATGACTCAAAATACTTGTATAAGGTTTCCAGCTGTCTTTCATTTTTTATAAGTGGAAAAGAATGTGTTACAGTTTTTAAAATTTTGTTTTTATTTATAAAGATCTTCTTATTTTTCTTTATTTTTAAACAAGGATCCCTATGCTAGTGCTTTGAGGTTGATGTGCTTACTCTCTATCTGCCAAGATGGATTATTTTCTACTGATTACCAAACATTAGCTAAACAGTTTCGACAGGTATGTGTATCTTTTTTTTTTAATTTTCAAGTGTAAAATTATTTATACAAGTAGAACATTTTATAACCAAATGATAAAGCTCGGGGATTGCTGCTGTGGGGGTTTATGTCAAAATTTCTCAGATCTCCTCTTTGAAAGTAATCCAAGCAAGTTACTCCCATTCATGTATGGTTTATCTAAGCAAGTGAGTGTAAAGAATCCAGGTAAAAATTTTTGGGAAATGGGAGGTTGAATAGGGGAACCACAAAACATTGGAAGAATGAAATAGTATTCCTAATTTTTCTCTCTCCCAAAATACATATACAGTATAACTTCGATTTAACGATTGTCAAGGGACAGGAAAAAATGATCTTTAAATCAAGGAAATTGTTAAATTGAGAAAGATAGGCATTCAATGCAGTATGATGGATGTGAAAAAAAGTTTTCGCTGCAAGTATCATCTCTATGCTTTTCTAAATTCAAGCTCTTACAGGTGTACCAAATTGAGCAAAAATTCGCCACATGGGCTAGCACGGCCTTATTTATTGCCAAATATAAGTAAAAACAGCCCATTTTGTTTTTTTCCTCCTGCTGCTATCAGGCACTCGATGCATATTTCTTTGCCGTCAAGAATATTAGTAATAAACTCCTGAAAGCAAACTAGTTTTGGTTTAGCAGTTGGAAAAATACATTTTAGAATTTACTTTATTTTAGGGTAGATATCATAGTTGATGGATATTTGTTCAGCCAAAAATGATCAGTTTAGTTTAATTATGCCAATTTTGACTTAAAAGTTACATTTTTTGCAGGTACTTTGAAACCGATTTAGATTAAATTGCATTATTTTTAGAATGATAAACCAAATATTTCAAGGAACAACATTTCCAGTGCTTCCTTCCCACTACAGAATTGGTGCTACACTATAAAAAGTTATTCTACCATCTCATAGCTCAACTTCCTTTCTTTTTTTTTTTTTTTTTGTTTGCCCCATAGCTTTCTAGCTGTATTTGTAAAGGCAGTCAAGTGGCTCTGTGTGTGTAATTAAGTCTATCAAATTCCCTATTTCATACTCAAATATGCTGTTTATTTCTGAGAAGTTGTATAATTTGTGGAGAATCGCTCTTTGTGATCCCTGGTTTATCAATCTTCTACAATATTTATATTTTATTAATAATTAATAAATATACAACAGCTTTTGTTTTACCTTGAACAAAAAACTACAGGTTTTTTCTAGTTTGTTGTTTATTTTCTTTTCACTTTAGAGCTATGGTAGCAAGTACATTATAACCTTGAACAATCTGAAGAAAACTGGCTTACTCCTAGAACAGTCTCTTTTGCCTCCAAGTACTGGAAAAGTGAGCAAATTAGAAAATAAAGCTAACTTTATTGCTGAAAAAGTTGTGTCAGCTGTGGCGTTTCCAAGATACAGTTCTTTCAGGGCAGTAGCAAAAAAATTCAATCTGGTATGAATTTTTGACTCTTTTTTTTTCCTGATTTAACAATTAATTTCATAAGAAGCAAGCATGTATCTTTACATTGTTATAAATTTTGTAATTGGCTTTTATTTTTATGCATTTATGTGTTTAATTTGTTGCTATTTTGCTAAAGTTGACATTTATTTCATTAACTGTCACTCAAAATTATCTTACTTTTGGGAATTTTACTGCTGTATCTAGAACTCTTATTATTAGAATAATATATTTTTTTACAATGTAAGTTATTGCGTAGGTAAAAAAAATTGATGATCAATGTTTTTTTTTTTAATTTGAATGCATTTTTAAAACTTATTTATAATGTTTTTAGCTTCCTAATAGTAAAATTAGATTTATATAATAAAAAAAAGAAACTAAAATCATAGTAGCTTTTTTTTTTTGTAATAATCTCATATGTTTGTTTTAATGAGATCAAATTTCTTTACGCAAGCGTAAGTTGCTATTACTAATTTATAAAAGTAAGAAAAACCTGTACAAATGGCTAACTTCTTTCTTTTGTAATCTGTTTAAAATGCTTAAGAAATTTAACAGCTTGTTTAGAAACAAAGAGTTTTCATCACTATGTATAAACATTTTATCGTTTTTTTGTTTATTTATTTGTATTTATCTTTTTTTTTAAAGATACCTGTTGAATCTGACCCTTCCGACTTGAAAAGACCAAAGAATATGAGTTATGTTTTTGGTGGAGCTTATGTTCCATTAGTAGGACGGATAACTGAAGAGGTAATATCAATTATTTTCTTTTTTTTTTTTGAAATCCAATATTTCAATCTACATTAGATATTTATCAACATTACAACACTCTCTATGTTTTTGGAAAATCTTGAACCATTAAAAGAAGTAAATTTTGACTATATCTAAAAATCTTTTTTTTTTTTTTTTTTTTGCATTGAATCATTGATCCCGCTGTTTTTTTTTTATGATCATTATCTTATTATGTTATTTCCAAAGTGTTAAAAAGTTTACATACCTGGGCTCTGAGATATAATATCAAAATGAAATCAGCCCTGAGATCTGAAAGAGAAATTTTGCTGCCAATCGCTGCATTTTTGGTCTTAGAAACCAGTTAAAATCCCATCTAATTAAAAGAAGTACTAAAATTTTACTTACTTTACAAAACTCTCATAAGACCAGTTTTAACATTTGCTTATCAGACATGTAGTCCGGGAGCAAATGGTTTCCCGTGCGATTTTTGTGATACAATTATAGCAGTTAGTTTTTCTGAAAGGTATTTGCATGAGGAAAACGAATTCAGATGTTGCCACCCCCCAAAATGGTGCAGGGGGGCTGGGGGGCAGCTATAACTGCCGTGGGGGGCAAGTGATTTCCCGTTCAATTTTTGTGATACAATTGTGTGACTTAGCTTTTCTGAAAGGTATTGGTACGAGAAAACCAAATTTCGATAATGCCAACCCCGAAAATGGTTCAGGGGGGCAGGGGGGCGGCTATAACTACATTTGGGGGGGCAAGCTGTTTCCCGTTCAATTTTTGTGATACAATTATGGGAGTTAGTTTTTCTGAAAGGTATTGACACGAGGAAACCGAATTTGGATGATGCTACCCCCGTAAATGCTGCAGGGGGGCGGAGGGGGCAAGGGATTATAACTGCATTTGGGGGGCAAGCTGTTTCCCGTTCAAATTTTATGATATAATTATGCGAGTTAGTTCTCCTGAAACGTATTGGCACGAGGAAACCGAATTTAGATGCTGCTAACTCCGAAATTGGTGCTGGGGGGCAGGGGGTGCGGTTATAACTGCGTTGGGGGCATGTAATTTTTCGTTTAATTTTTGTGATACAATTATGGGAGTTAGTTTTTCTGAAAGGTATTTGCATGAGGAAAACGAATTCAGATGTTGCCACCCTCCAAAATGGTGCAGGGGGCTGGGGGGCAGCTATAACTGCCGTGGGGGGCAAGTGATTTCCCGTTCAATTTTTGTGATACAATTCTGTGACTTAGCTTTTCTGAAAGGTATTGGTACGAGAAAACCAAATTTCGATAATGCCAACCCCGAAAATGGTTCAGGGGGGCAGGGGGGCGGCTATAACTACATTTGGGGGGGCAAGCTGTTTCCCGTTCAATTTTTGTGATACAATTATGGGAGTTAGTTTTTCTGAAAGGTATTGACACGAGGAAACTGAATTTGGATGATGTTACCCCCGTAAATGCTGCAGGGGGGCGGAGGGGGGAAGGGATTATAACTGCATTTGGGGGGCAAGCTGTTTCCCGTTCAAGTTTTATGATATAATTATGCGAGTTAGTTCTCCTGAAACGTATTGGCACGAGGAAACCGAATTTAGATGCTGCTAACTCCGAAATTGGTGCTGGGGGGCAGGGGGGGGCGGTTATAACTGCGTTGGGGGCATGTAATTTTTCGTTTAATTTTTGTGATACAATTATGGGAGTTAGTTTTTCTGAAAGGTATTGTCACGAGGAAAACAAATTTGGATGTTGTCAACCCCGAAAATGGGGCAGGGGGGCGGGGGGCGGTTATAAATGTGCAGGGGGGCAAGAGGTATGTTCAATTTTTGTGATGCAATCATGGGAGTTGGTTCTGCTGAAAGGTATTGGCACGAGGAAAACGAATTTGGATGTTGCTATCCCCTAAAATGCTGATGGGGGGCAGGGGGGGTATGACTGCAAACATAACACACTTATATATTCAAAATTTCTCGGTTTACAACAAGTTTTCAAAGTTTAATATGCTTAAATCCACTAATAACAACATTAAATGCAAAAAACTCCGAATTAAATTGCTGACACGTGTTTCGAAGCTATTAAGAGCTCCTTTTTCATTGTAAAAGATGTGAGTTTATGAATGAAAATTCATCCGACTAAAGACGATCTTTCCATTGATAATGGGTTCCTGGTAACAAAGTTTATCATTTCAGTAAAAAATATTAGGAGGAAGGGGGGGGGGTCCCCCCCCCCCAAATTTTTTGTACAGGTGTTTCTTTCGGTTTCAGAATATAAAGAGTATTTTTGAACAAAACAAAACATTTATTGAAACCGTGACTTTCATAACCGTGACTTCATAATAGATTTACGGAGATAATTAGCAGCATCATACAAACTCCTCATGGTCATGTTTAAATCTTCATCATCATTCTGGGATATCATGTTATTGTCTCGTGCATGCTTCATACTAACAATTTCTGATTGATTTCTTTTCTGCGGACGGTGAAATTCAATATCTGCAACAGATTTCTGTAGCAATTCTTTTGTTTCTTTCTTTGTAATGGATGGATAAGGGACGTTATTCATAGCACGAATGTTTTCATACGTGGTTTGTACATCAGCCATACTCAATGTACCTGTTTTTAAACATTCTTGAATCATACAAGTAAATTCAATCTCTGACGCACTCTCAGGGGCTCTAGAAGTGTTGGGTGCACTGGCATTAGGACATCCTAGTACATTTGTCACATTCTTTGCAAAACATTGTAAATGGTATCGAATGTCGATAGCGTGACCATCTTCAGGGTTTATTGCTGTATTAAGTTTTATCTGGAGGGCTTCATTTCCACTTTTAGCAATAGCATCACTCAGACTTTTTTGAGCATGATCAACCGACAGTTTTCTGAGGGACTTTGCACGTGTCTGACCTTTGTCACAGAAAAAGCATTTCTCTTTATTGAATGGAATGCAATGTGAACGTGTCAGTCTTGATGTGCTACTATTTGTAACAGGTGATGTATGCTGAGCTTGACTTTCATATCGCTTTTTTATGCGTTCAAAATGTCCCTTATGAGTGACATCTTGGTAACAACTTCGATGCCATGATGCCTTGTTGTCAGCCAGAATTTTTGCAGTCATTCCACGCAAACGGATATTAGATGAAACATACTTGACGTTTTCATATTTAGCATTTTCTAGCACACTCTTTAAAACCTTTTCATGTGTGGTAGGGTTAATGATTAGTCCTTCGGTGGATTTCTCTTGACATATAATACATAATGTATAATTAATTCCTATTTTTAGCTTTGTATTTGGTTCAGTGAGATCCATCTGAAAGTGACTAATTGCTTACTAAACTAATAAACGACGTGCGTCAAACTTCTGCATACAATATTTTTATTTTAAATGAGCTAGACTAAAATAAGAATCCCTTCTCCTCTCTTTCTTAAAAATAAATGGTACAACGTTCCCTTGTTGACGAATTTCCATTTCATGTGACTCCAGAGAAAAAGTGGCCAATTAAAGTGTCCAATAAAATAGATAATACTGGTGACAGCAATAAATTTCTGTTTTGACCATTTAAAGAGATCTGCTCTTCCCTCTCTGAAACTTGTTCGTGAGAATTTTCTTTCAGAAGAATAAAAAGGTACGGTGTGCTTCATAGAGAAAAGAGATATTGTAAAAAACCAATACTATCACGATCTGATTAGGAAAATGAGACCCATCAAGTTGCTTTGTAGAATAACTAGAGACATATAGGTTGTAAAACTGGACATGCCGATTCCGTGAGAACTGGATCAGATTTTGACATTGTTGCTTTTGGAAAAACTGACCGCCAACCAAGAATTGAAGATACACTAGGCCGCAATACAAAGGGAAGGAAGAGATAAGCAAAATTAAAGGCGGCGGCAAGGAACTCATGTTAAGCTCTCGTAACAATGCCTTTGTCCTCCGCTTCTATGAGTACAAAGGAGAAAGGAGAAAAAAGACCTCCTTCGACATATGTTTGTTTCTTTAATGTACGACCACCATGGTGTTGGAAATTTCATCCAAGCGCTCCCACCACTTAGTTAAAATTTACTTTAAAAAAAAGGAGAAAAACTCAAACGAAAAAACATTATTCTTTCAGAGCTGGGGCCGTCAAAGCCGTCATTTGGGGGGGGGGGGCTTAACACTGCCCCCCCCCAAATGATAGGCCTGGGTAAAGGGTACAAATTTATTTCGGAAGAGGAAATATATACAAAGAATAATAAAGTACACAAATACAATTTTGCATTTTTTTAATCAACAAGGGGGGGGGACCCCCCCCCCCTTCCTCCAAATATTTTTTACTGAAATGATAAACTTTGTTACCAGGAACCCATTATCGATGGAAAGATCGTCTTTAGTCGGATGAATTTTCATTTATAAACTCACATCTTTTACAATGAAAAAGGAGCTCTTAATAGCTTCGAAACACGTGTCAGCAATTTAATTCGGAGTTTTTTGCATTTAATGTTATTATTAGTGGATTTAAGCATATTAAACTTTGAAAACTTGTTGTAAACCGAGAAATTTTGAATATATAAGTGTGTTATGTTTGCAGTCATACCCCCCCCCTGCCCCCCATCAGCATTTTAGGGGATAGCAACATCCAAATTCGTTTTCCTCGTGCCAATACCTTTCAGCAGAACCAACTCCCATGATTGCATCACAAAAATTGAACAGAATACCTCTTGCCCCCCTGCACATTTATAACCGCCCCCCGCCCCCCGCCCCCCTGCCCCATTTTCGGGGTTGACAACATCCAAATTTGTTTTCCTCGTGACAATACCTTTCAGAAAAACTAACTCCCATAATTGTATCACAAAAATTAAACGAAAAATTACATGCCCCCAACGCAGTTATAACCGCCCCCCCCTGCCCCCCAGCACCAATTTCGGAGTTAGCAGCATCTAAATTCGGTTTCCTCGTGCCAATACGTTTCAGGAGAACTAACTCGCATAATTATATCATAAAACTTGAACGGGAAACAGCTTGCCCCCCAAATGCAGTTATAATCCCTTCCCCCCTCCGCCCCCCTGCAGCATTTACGGGGGTAGCATCATCCAAATTCGGTTTCCTCGTGTCAATACCTTTCAGAAAAACTAACTCCCATAATTGTATCACAAAAATTGAACGGGAAACAGCTTGCCCCCCCAAATGTAGTTATAGCCGCCCCCCTGCCCCCCTGAACCATTTTCGGGGTTGGCATTAACGAAATTTGGTTTTCTCGTACCAATACCTTTCAGAAAAGCTAAGTCACACAATTGTATCACAAAAATTGAACGGGAAATCACTTGCCCCCCACGGCAGTTATAGCTGCCCCCCAGCCCCCCTGCACCATTTTGGGGGGTGGCAACATCTGAATTCGTTTTCCTCATGCAAATACCTTTCAGAAAAACTAACTGCTATAATTGTATCACAAAAATCGCACGGGAGCTAAAATTTGACCGTTTGCTCCTCGACTAATGGTCATTAACAGAAAGGGAAGAGAAAATGTTGACAATCTTCGAAAAGAAAGTGCTACAAACTGTTTTTGGTGGTATCAATGACTGGAAATTGGCGACGTTGATAAAATTTTGAACTTTATAGCCTTTTTAGAGATATCAATATTTTGAAATTTATTAAATTAAACAGAATGAGATGGGCTAGTCAGCTTTTGAGGATGGGAAATGTTAGAGCTGCGTTGAAGGTCTTCAATCCAGTCCCCTTTGGATTGCGACCAAGGGGTAGACCAAGAAAGAGATGGGTCGACAGTGTGGACACTGATTTTGATAATTTTAAAATCAAAAACTGGAGGTCAACGGCAAAGAGGAGGACAGCCTGGTGGGCTAAGAAGGCCAAAACCCACAATGGGCTGTCGAGCCAAGAACTTTTACTTGTTTAGTTGGTGAATGTATAGTATATTTTGTAAGAACCTTATACAGTAATTTTTTAAGCAGGGGCGTGCACAGGGGAGGGGGAGAAGAGACACCTGTTGCCCCAGGCCCGAGCCTGAAGGGTGCCCAATTTTTTTAAAACTAGGCGTGAAATATAGCTGTAAACAATGTGGAGGGAAGCCCAGAAAAGTCATTTGTTATGGGCCCCAAAATTTCTCTGCACCCGCCTGTTTTTATGAAATATATTTTCAGAGATCCATTTAATTCTATCTTACTGTAAATATTGTGGTCTCGCATATGCAAAATTTGAATAGGTATGATTGCAACCTTACCTTAAGCACATGTCAAGCTGACAACTATGAAGTTTTAAAGTAAAAAAAACTATTCAAAAATGACTGTTGCCATTTGCACTCATGTGCACGTTAAAGTATTTTTAACAGAATTCGGAAGTTGAAATAAATAGGGAGGAAGGGAGAATGACTTTTACTTGGGTTAGGGGAATTTACGTACTCATCAAATTTTCAAGATCTTTAAAGACAGCAAAAAAAAAAATTGACTACTAAATTTAGGAATGGTGTTTTTTTTAAAATGTTGTTTCACTTGCAAAGTTGAAATTCATTGTTGAAACATAATTAAATGTAGATTTAGGGTCTAAATAACCATGAAGGTTTGTTAATTGAGATCGCGAAATAACTTTTTTTTCAGCTTTTGCGTATCTTCATATTCTATGCTCATGAGTTGAGATTCATTGAAATTTGGGAAAAAGAAAAACAACTTTTTTTACGTAAAAAAAAAATGCTACCATCACATTCCACTTAAAAAGTTTACACCCACTGCTGTGGGAAGGCAAAAAGAAGTATCTGCTCTTTTGAGACATTTGAAGAAACGTGCTTTGGATTCCATACTACTAATAGTGAAATGTTGGGCTTTCAAGTTTTTTTCATGCTTTATTTTCAGCAGAAGTTGAATTAGCAAGCTTGTACAATAAAGCTTAACTACAATATATGAAAAGTGCCAAAAAAGAAATATTTGCAGGTAATGCCATCCTGCGGCAGTACACAGCCCTCAACATATTAACAAGTATACAGAGCATGCAGGGTCTGTTTAATAGGTATCGGTACTAAAAAATATTCCTCTGTACTAAATTGTACTAAAATATTTCTTTTAAACACTTTTTAGGTTATTGCTACCAATGACTTCGGGAATATTGAAGAAGGATTGAAGTTGCTTCCTGGTAACACAATAGTGAGAAGTAATTAACTTTTTAAAATTCTTTATAACTTATTATTATTATGTGTTTGTGCAAATCCTAATTATAATTGAAGTTATTATTTTATCTTATTCAATTACTGATCTATACTATCTTTTTGAACGGGTTGAATGACTCCTACATTACTTTCAAGCACAAATCCAGAAGAAGGTTAATTAGCCCTCCTTTAAAAGCAACCGAAAATAGCCTAAATCTGCATTTTGAGGACTTATATTTCAAAATATTCCCTGACAATGAACCCCTCCAAAACCAGATGCTGGATAAGCCCTTAGAAAGGGGGAAGACTAATCATAGAAGAAAGCTTGGGACTAGTTAATGATAATTAATCAAAACAAGAAATGAAGCATGTCAGAGGCTCTTCCACAGAAAATTTTCACAACTGAAGTCCTAAAAACGCAATAGTAGGCCATCTTTCATGACATTACGGAAAGGAATTTAGTCCAAAACTGTTCCCCGGAAAAGTTTTCGAAATTGAAACTTGAATAGAGCATTTTTAAATGGTCTTTGACAATCAGAGGTTCAGGGGCCTTTCTGTGGGAATGTTTCAAAGTTAGAGTCTTAAAAATGTAATTGTTGGCCTCTTTCGTAGCATTAAGGGAACTCTCCCTCTATCACTTTTTGATAGTGTAGCTTCAAAAACATAATTTTAGATGAACTTCAGTGATATTAAGGGAAGGGAAGTTTTGAGGCCCTCCCCCGAAATTTTTTTTGGAATTCAAGTCCTAAAAACATAATTATAGGCCATCTTTGATGAGGTTAGATGAAGGAACATTCAGAACTCTTCTCTAGAAATGTTTGGACATTGAAGCTCCAAAAACACAATTTCTGTCAACAGTTTTAGATATTAAGGAGAGGAGTGAAGATGTTTTGTATGGCTTCCCTTGTCATTAGTGAAAATAAAATTATTGCTTATTAAGGGAATTGTTAATTCTGATTTTTTTTATTTTATTTTATTTTATTTTATTTTTTGTTTTGTTTTGTTTTGTAGAAGCAAAAAACACGCCGTCTGAAGCTGATGCTCGCCCCAAAACTATTATGGTTTATGTTTTGGGCGGAATAACATACGCTGAAGTTGCAGCTTTGAGACTTTTAGGACAATTACATAGTAAGTTCCTCTTGTCTTAAGTTTGTGTTATTTAATAGTTTAAAAAGAAAGTCATGAAGGTAGTTTTTACATTAGCAATGAATGCTCAATGCTTTCCAACTTTGACTGTTGATATGAATAATACTTGTTATTAATACATTTTGGGAAAATCATTAAACTAACCAACTTACTAATTTGAGACCGAGTGATATTTGAATTTTCATTAGTTGCTTATTAATTATTTTTAGTGACAGGATTTGCATTATTTTTTTTTTATTTCGATACTGTCTATAAGTAATCAATAAACAGTACAATTTTTTAATGCATATGTCTCTTAAAATATTTCAGTGAACAATGGCTTCACAGTTATATGGGATTCAATCATTTTTTTCTTTTTCTGGAGAATTCCCCCCCCCCCACCCGCTCCCTCGTATAGATCAATCAAAAAAGCACAACAGTCTATTTTACAGTAATGAATGTTTTCTGCATTTTTGTGGAAATTCGCTTTTTTTTATGCTTTCTGGTTGTTTTTTAGATTAATCTAAATCTGTTTTAAAAAATCATGACCAAAAATGTAGAGGGGGGGGGGGCAACTTTTAAACAGATTTCTTGCCTTTTAAAGGAAGTTTTACCGTTTCAAACTCATATGAGTAGAAAATGAAATGTTTTGGAAATATGCCAACATTGAATATGTGCATGGCTGTAAATTGGCGGGCTAACTTTGAGATTCCAATGGTTTTGCATCATGAAAGTGTTTCTATTCTTTGGAAAGTTATAAGCTATTTTAACCGGTGTTACCTATAATCTGCTCATTTTATATTTTATTTCATGAATTTATTTTTTTTTTCTTTATTTGTGTTAAATTATTGGTAGTTTTTTATTTGTCTCTATTGATTTTATTATTTATTATTTGACCGTAAAAATATCTTTAATGCATTTATGATACTTTCATGCCTGATTTTAACTCCCTCTACCCTCCAAGAAAAAAATTATCACTACAACACTGCTGTTAAAGAAACTCCATGACACAGCTGCAAAACAAAGACAATTGTAACTTCAGAAAACCAAACTTGACTTCAAACCTTTATGAAATTAAACATTTCAAAAAATAAAATTCTAGCACAATCAACTATTATAGCTTTTTTCATCGTATTTAAACAGAAACAGAATATGTTACTGTACATGATCTCGGCATTCTTGATTATTCTCTGAAATTAGTTCGTCCCATTTACTTTGGGTAATCAAGGTTACAATTCAGTGGACACCGGTTAATTGAAACAGTGGTTAATTGAATATTGAATCAACCGCTTTAATGAATCAAATTGTCAAAAATAGAATAAAATCCATCTTTATTAAATTAACCACTTTATTGAATCAGCCACTTTATGGAATCAAAACTGTTTAGAACAAATGTGATTCATATAAGCGGCGGCCACTGTATATCAAAAAAATAAGTAAATAAATAAAGCATGAAAATAATATATTATGGTACTATCCAAAGAATGCATTAAGTTCTGATGCGTGAATTATATGAAATCCATTCTTAATCAATGACAACATGATAAAGCAAGAAATGAAGAAGATGAGAATTCATTGTCTTACTAACTAAACCCACGCAGGACACCTGTGTTTGGTGTGCTCTCTTTGGAATTGAAGAATCTTGTAGCAGAATGCACAAACAGTTTTGCAGTCTCAGAAGCTTAAGTGTGTTTCCGGCAGAGTTACGTTAACATGGTCAGCTTGGCAAGGCTGAAAATAACAGAGTTGAAGAAATCTTTTATATTTCAAAGAAATTTTATTAAGTTATTTAGTACTTTTTTTATTTATTTGGTCGACTATTTTGAATTTTGATGGAACGGTTAATGATTTTTTGTAGTCTGATTTAATTATTTGGTAGACTTGTTATATTTTCATAGAAGTTTTGTAATTGCCACCACCACTTTACCATAACTGTGCTCCAGTTTTCAATGTGTCCAAAAACCATCATAGCTGAAAGTTTCCCTCAGTCGTGTTTTTAAAATGGTACTCTATGATGTTCACTTCAATATGTGCATAGTCAATATTTGAGAGATTAGAGCTCAGTCCTCATATTTTTGTCCGTACAAGGCCTGTCCAATAGCTACGCAAACTGAGGCCATAAAAACTTTATCTTGCAAAATTGAGTTTACATCGATCTCCTCTTCAAAGTACTCTCCATTCGTTGCTATGCACATATTCCATCTTTTTCTTACTGTTCAAAGCACGCTTGGAAGTCCCTCGCAGTTAGGCTTTTTATTTCTTGTCGTTTTTGCTTTGATGCGCCCAAATCTTCCCAGTGATGTCTCCTCATCACATTTTTGCATTTTGGAAATAGGAAAAAGTTACCAAGGGCGAATAAGGACGATGATTAAGGATGGTGATTGAATTTTTTGCCAGAAACTGGCGAACAATTAATGTTTATGTAGCAATGAATGATTACGAAGCAATATTAATAAATTTCATTAAAATGTAAAAGAGTCCTTCAACTCTGTTATCTTCAACCTTGCCAAGCTGAACATGTTAACGTAACCCTGCTGGAAACACACTAAGCTTCTGAGACTGCAATGACATTTGTGCATTTTGCTACAAGATTCTTCAATTCCGAAGGAAACACATCAATTAGCTCCTGCGTTGGTTTGATTAGTAAGACAATGATCGATGAATGTGCAGGTGCATTGTCATGGTAAAAGATGCATCCTTTGTGTTCAGTCAAATTTGGTTACGCATGACACATGCGATCTCTCAAACGCTGATTGATTAGTTCTGTGATTTTGTCAATTTCCATTTTCGACAAACGGTAAAAACGTGGACAACATAAACTAAGCTAACTATCACCACACGCCCAATTTGACCATCTGCAAAGCATTGGCAGCTCATTGGGTATCAGATAACCAGTGCTATAGGGTGGGGCTATAGTCCGCATCATGGCCGCTAATATTGTAGAAATTTTTACACAAGTTTATACATTTATTGGACAGATCTCTTAGTTGTTTCACTTTAGCTACATCAGCAAAGCCAAAAAACCTCTATTTTACTGCTATTCATTTCTTATTTCTGGTAAAACATGTTACAAAAAATGCTAATGCTAACCATTTTTTTGCTGCTATGCTCTTGAATATTGTCCATAATCTAATCAGTACTGTCATGTAATTGCATTTGGAGGAGACTAAGCCTATTTTTGCATTCAGCTAAGATTTCTGTTAGACACCTTTTTCTGCCATCAATATTTGTTTTAGGTCTGCTTTCCTCTGTTTGACTAGAGGCTTCAATCACATGACTAGCCCTCTTCCAGGCATTTTCTAATTATATTTTCAACTCCATTAAAAATTTACATGAAGGATGATGAAAAGTGCACTCGCACAAATAATAAAATCAAATGAAAGTGAAATTTTTAATGGTGGCTTGATTAGATTTGAAAATAAATAATAAACTTAAATTCTGTGCTATATGTGCTATGTTTATTAATGTAGATGTTACTAATTTTATAAGGTGAAAAAGTCTATAAATAATTTTGATTGGTTCTAGTTTATAGAGGTGGAGTTAGGGAGATTGTTGATTATAATAAAATGAAGCTGTAATAACAATACAATTTTCATTTTCAGATTGCTGTATACTAATTGCAACAACATCGTTTTTGAATGGAAATTCTTTGATGAAAGAATTGTCTTATTTTGTAGACTGAATTTATTTTTACTATGCCATCACCAATTGTTTCATGTTATTTTGCATACACATTCCATTGCACTTATTAAGAGTTTTTCTACTGTTGTACATTCTAAATTTTAAAATAAAAATTTATATTTATTGTTTATGAGAAGTGTCTTTGAAAAGATATTTACCTTATTCCTGACTTTTTTTCTTTTTATAATTTGAATTTGTCATTATTATTCACCCCCACCCACCCTCTCTTTTTTCTAACATGGATCTTCAAGTGCTAATAGTTTAATATCAATTGGCTCATTATAGCCAATTCTTGGTTTTCTACTAAAAAAAAATAATGTTTTTATAAATATACTATAGTTGAGGCAAACTTAACCTGGCAGCACTGTGAATGCTACACAGATCCTAATCACAGCATTACAATGCTGCCAGGTTAGGTTTACACCCTACTATTGCATTGTTTATACTAGAAATACTTTTCAATGTATCATTTACAAAAGAAAAAACATCTTTTGTGCATGTAAGTTGATTCTAACTTTCAATAATTACACTCAAATCCTATGCATCTAATGAAAACATTATTATTATTATTTGCATAATTGTTGATAAATCGGTAAATGTGGTACTTGAATATACAGTATCACCTCGATTTAACGATTGCCAAGGGACTGGTAAAAGATAACGTTAGATCAAGGATATCGTTGAATCGAGGAGCATACACATTTGATACAGTCGAATCCGGATCAGTGAAATGAATCATTTAATTGAGGAAATCGTAAAAGTGGGTATCATTAAATCACAGTTATACTGTATTTTATTTAAAATAGTTTTTTTCCTAAATTCAAAGCAAAATATTTTGTCTACTGATGGGAATGGAATTAAACTTTTTAAAAATACTGCTTTATAAACAGCTTGCTCTTTTAATTGAACTAAGAAAATTTAATCTTAAAATTTAGTGCCTCTTATATTTCCATTATCTTACAAAAGCCATTGTTGTTATTTATGCAATTTGGAGACAGGAGGTTTTATTCATAATGTTTTAAAGACAAAATACAGTGCTGGTAAAAAAAAATTGCATAACCCTTGCATTTTCACAACAATGGGATTATGTGAGAAGTTTTGGTCGACCGATTAATGATGAATGTATGTGAAATTCTGCAAAACTTATGAAATAACCATTTAACAGCAGGAATTCGATAATTGTTTACGTACATCGGGGCTGTTTCTGGGCCAAGGCAAACTGCTGACCCCATGCTTATTTTTCCATTTTTGAACCTGCGTGTGAGTTTAGAGAAAAAAAATTACTTAACCCCATGTCAATTTAAGTCTAATGGCAGGATAAAGGTTTTTAAATTATTACTTACCAGTTTTGCCCTATGGCACAGAGCAGAATCATCCTGGAAAATGACGTTTGGAACTGAATAAAGTCATCCAGGATAGTAGGAAGCAATATCTCCTCCAAAATGCCAATATACATCTGAGCGTTTACTGTTCCTTGCACAAAGTGAATCCCACCAACTCCTTTATCAGAAATACATCCCCAAATCATCTGGGATATAGGATGCTTGACTGTGTGTTGAATGCAGTCGGGATGATATTCCTCTCCTTAGCGGTGCGGGTGATGCAATTTTTTTTTACCACCACTGTATCTTCTAGTATGTATGAGAATGTTTTCTCTTTCTTTCTTTCTATTTAATTTTTCATTTATATATTTATTTGCTGGTTTTAGAACTGACTTTATGTTTTTTAACTGCAAAGGTTTCATATAGTTTAAACATATTTCAAGAAAAGATTAACGAAAATCCCTTTTTCCTGAAATTTTGAAAATCTTTCTTCTTTTACTATTTTTCATATGTGATTTTATGTGCAATTTTTTTTTCACTCTGATTTGTTATTTTCTATGTAAAAGATAGTTTAAAAACAAGCGTGACACAAATTAAGGTCGATAAAATATTTTATTATTATATTTCTAAAATTGTGTTATGGTACATAATTTTAATATTGAAACTTAGGTCAGATGCGTAACCGATATTTTCTGGAAATCATGAACAAATGTACGTCTCATGTACAAAATTTGACTGCAAATAAACCGCACTACAGATGACTGAAGGGGAGGATATACTTTCTTGGTTCAATTGGATTGAAAATTTGTAAAATTCTTATTGTATTTATATTACTACATTTGGCTCACTCTTGTTAAATAAGATTTGAGGAATAATCAGCTCATTTAACAATCTTTTGGTTCATGCAGTATTACATATTTACAGGAGCATTGTTTTTTGCTTACTTATTCTTTGGTGCGCATTTTTCACTCACATAATGATTTTCAGTGGTCCCTGCTCCTTCTTTTGGAAATTACTGATGATTTCATTCTGTATGCGTCACCTTAGAAATTAATATTTCATTCATGCGCTGCCTTTTTTTTTCTTATACCGCACTTAAAAAAAACTTTTTTTTCTTTTAAAAAATTAGGTTTTTTTTCCCTTTGACTTTTTTTTTAAATAAGAATTTTAACAAATGAACACCCTTTGTTGCACATGGAATAGAACTTGTTTCTTTACTTTCCTCTGCATCCTTTTGCTTTTGTTCTTTCTAGGAAGACATTTTTTTAGCATGAATTTCAAGGCGGTATCTTATTTATTCAACGCCAGTGTTAAAACTTACATTTTGAAGGTAAAACAAGGAGCATTACTTGTTAGCTTGTTACCCATAGAAGAGGAAGAACTTGTGTACAGTCGGATCCCGACTTACGCAAGGGATGCAAAGACTCCTTGCGCAAGTCGAAATTTCGCGTTATGGAACAACTTCTGTTTAGAAATTTTTTATAAGCATACCCAATTATTTCAGACATGTGTTAATACCCCTTAAATTAGATAAATAAATACCTTTGTGCTGAACAGTAAAGTAAGAAAAACAAGGTAAAAAAAAATCACAAATTGCCACTTACAGCAGACATGTGTTTTGGCGTTACAGGGAACGCCTCTTTCAATGCAAAAAGTAATGACAATACATCCGACAAAAGCCAAGAGAAGATAAGCATGCAGCTTAAAAGATAAAAATAGTGGATTAGCCAAAAACCAATGAGAAAATTATAAACCGATCAGGAACCAATAGATGCAGGCAAAAGCCAAGAGCTTTCTCTTAGGTACGGAACCCAGAAAGAAAGAAATTCAATCGGACAAAGAAAATAAAACACCACGAAATAAAATAAACAGAAACAAAAATATTCGAAAAGAGGAAAAACAAAGATAAATAGAAGAAAATGGGGGGGGGGGATGTCAACAAGACAAAAAAAGTAAAAATAAACAAAGGAAGATTGATAAAAATGAATGGGAAAAAAAGGGGGATGGGGAAAGGACAGTATTAAAGATATGGGAGCCAAATGCTGGAAAAATATGGAACTGCTTTAAGATCATTAACTAAGTTAGAACTGTTCCTCAAAATATGAAAAGATTCCCAAAAGTCAAGATCTGATGAATTGGGGCATTTTTGGATAATCTGATAAGAGTTAAAATCAAAAGAGTGATTCGAATCCCAACAATGTTGAGCAGTATTAGACTTATTTAATTGTTGTTTTTTCACATAATTTTGATGCTCTTTCAAGCGAATTTTTAAAGCACGCCGAGTCTGTCCAATATAGGCAAGTTTACTACTACAATTAATTCTATAAATTCCATTCGAATCACTCTTGATTTTAACTCTTATCAGATTATCCAAAAATGCCCCAATTCTTCATTTCTGCATTATAAAAGCACTGAATAGTAGATATCGTAAACTTAATTGTAATTTTTTAAATGATGAAGATGATGGGTTTTGCAGTGTGGGAACACCCCTCTTACTGGTCTTGCCACAATGAAAGAGCAGCTTCTATTTTCATAATGTTTGTATTTTACTCAGACACTACTCTGAGAGCTTCAGTATTAAAACTAAGTTCTGAAATTTTACGGATTTCCTTTTCTTGAATTTTTATCGCACGTATCGAAGTTTTACTCATACCTAATTGCCGTGCTTC
Organism: Uloborus diversus; assembly: GCF_026930045.1. Classification (NCBI taxonomy): domain Eukaryota; kingdom Metazoa; phylum Arthropoda; class Arachnida; order Araneae; family Uloboridae; genus Uloborus; species Uloborus diversus. The sequence continues at coordinate 151,160,223 of NC_072735.1, forward strand.
GATCCACTTTTTAGTTGTTCAAGCATATCGAAAACCTCGATCTTTTCTTTAAAAGTCAGAAACTTTCTCATTTTTTTTCCACTTTCGCCAATTTAAGATGAAAATGCTCATTTAGGAGCCATTCTATTTTATCAATGTTCATAAATGTAGAATTTCAAAAAAAAAAAAAATTAAGAATCGGAGCTGTTATTTGTATAAACTAAAGCAAAGCGTTGTTTAGATTTAGACTAATACAGTGTGTGAACCTCCGCTTTCAGTGCTGCTATAGTAGGCTTTGCCAGACGTCCCAGTTTGACCGGGACAGTCCCGGTTTTCAGATAAAATTCCGGTGTCCCGGCCGGTTTACTTCACGTCCCGGAAAATGATAAATCTCACTTCAGATGAACAAAAAAGTTGAAAAATAATTAACTGTAAAAGATTACTTAGGATAATTACTTTGTCATTTGTAACATTAATATGTAAAATAATTATTGAATTATCTTGTAAAGCCATTTACCACAATATTAAAACCAAAGGAGCTCTAGCTAATAATAAGTGCATGTAAATATTGTTCATTTTTTTCCTTATTCAAAGTGTTTCTCCTTTCTTAAGGAGCTTGAAAATATCAACGTGTAGGAAATAAAATGTTAAAATTTATCTGCTTGGATCATGTATTATTACTAATGGTTTTGGTTCATAATTTAGTAACCATTTATTCACAGCATTAAAAATGAACTACCGTCTAAAATACTCTAAAAAATAGTCGAGCGGTTATTCAACCCTGTTGAGTACCCACGACACTGAGGGGGGTGGGGGTATCTCTTCCAGTGTCCCAGTTGAGCATTTCAGAAATCTGGCAATCCTATGCTAAAGGGATGAAATTCCATTCACAAAACCAATATTTAGTGTCAACGAATCCCATTCTAATGCTCCGCCACTCCTTTCCAAAAAATTTCATGTTGCAGGCGAGCAATGTGCGTCAGCAATAAAAAAAATCATTACTTAAGAAAAACATGCATTATAGCCATTTCGCGTAAGTTGGATCGCGCTGTAGCGGGATTCGACTGTATTTCTCTTTTCTCTCAATCATGCTCTCAACCAAATGACGAAACGACGAAACTGTGCTTGTCTTTCAAAGTGAGTGGAAAAAGAAATTTGACTCATATCAACGACTAAAAAAAATTTAAGAATATCGTTTTGGAAACCTAGAGTCGCCTTTGAATGAAATGTTGAGGAAAAAGGAGTAAATTCTGAGGTATCTGATGAACTTGTTAATTATTTTATTGAATCTGTGGTAATAGATGATAATTCAGTCAAAAGAGAATTAAGAGATGTTCAAGTTATCGCTAATTAAATAGATGTTGGTGATGTAGATGATGATAGTGAAGAAAACGAAGCACAACCTCCACTTCATTTGAAACTGTTAAAAGCTTTAGCCACTACTGGGGAGTATTTGCAGCTTATTTCATCTACACAAACTCTCTTTTCTTATTTGTATGAACTTGAAAAAAGTTTTGAAATTCTGCAGCAAAAGCAAAAAGATGAATTATGGAATATTTTGAAAAGAAATGAAGTGTCGTTAGGTAAGTTATAATTTTGTTGTCTTTTATTATAATTACTACAGTAATTGCCAACCTTTATGATTATCAACCTATTTCCTTTAGAAACGTTCGTATTCATTCTCTTATGTAGAGCTTTAGTTGCATTTTAGACACTTGAATAGACTTTTTCACTGATGCGTCTCTCTTGGCCTACGTAAAAGTGACCGTTATTTTGATAATACAGTGGTCGCCACTTATATGAATCACATTTGTTCTGAGCAATTTTGATTCTATAAAGCGGCTGATTCAATAAAGCGACTAATTCAATAAAGATGGATTTTATTATGTTTTTGACAATTTGATTCATTAAAGCGGCAGATTCAATTAACCACCGTCCACTGTAATACAAATAGCTAGTGCTGTAGTTGGCGGCAGGCCCGTTATTTCGATACCAAAGCGTAGCGGGAAAGGATTGATACTCAATGCAAATTTTATTATAAAACAACAAAAATCACTCCCACTTACAAGTAAAACGTTATTTTTTGAACCAGGAGGAAAGGGCAATTGGCCTCTCCCCTCCTCCCTTCGACACCCCTAAACGACTCTCCTGGTTGTCGAGGGAGCGCTGTTCTCCCAGATATTTGTTTTGTTTTGGTATGTTTTCGGGCAAAAAAAAAGAAAGAAAACAATTAGTTTTTGTAAAGTTTATTTCATTTTTTACGAAAACATAAGTACCAAAATGGAAGCTGATTTTTAGGCCCCTCTTCTCGTCCTTTTCTGTAAACATCGGTGGAAGAAACGGAAACGCATGTATTTCCCATTTAGGATTCACTAAGCCGTTTCCTTTTCTTTTTTGAAAAATGTTGTTATTGTGGATGTTTATAGTGGGTCCTCACCAGGCATTTCAACTTGGATGTATACAACCTTAATAACCAAGAGTCGTTTTACTATAAGTATTATTGTATATTTACTTCTGTTAATATTTTTATTTTAAACGAGGATATATGTAACATCATTCTCACTCATTAATTCCTAGTAACTCTGCCCCAATAGAGCACACCCTCGAGCCTACTAACTTTTTCAAGCCTTTTCTCCCGCATATATATATTTATCTATATGTATATGTATACTTAGGTATGTGCGTATGTTCAAATATGTATATCAAATATGTACAAGTTTTCTCTTCAAGTTCTTTCCCTTCCCCTCAACCGCCATGGTACTCTTCACCAGTTAAGCTAGAAATGGCAGGTACGAAAGTATCATTGGTTAAAATAAAATAAAATAAAATAAACTTTTTTTTTTAAAACAAGAATATCTGCTTTCAAAATTAAAGCTGGCCAAGTCATCTAAACTGGCCACTTTTGGCTTGGAAAAGTCCATCTAACATGAAATCTATTCTGTAAATTGGTGAGTTCCTTCACATATTATTTTCTAACTACCATGGAGGTCTAAACAAGGATATTAGAATGACAACCAAAACGCTGAACAACCATCTTGAGAGCGTCAAACTTAGACCTCCAATGCTTTTGCACAGGATTTGCATGCACAATAGCATTTATTTAGAGCCCATCCTTTTCCCTAATGCTGCGGCCCCCCACCGATGCGCCGTTTCAGCGTGTTACTGGGTTGTGGACAGATATTTGAGGCTAAAATATCCAGTTCCAATCCAGATATCAAGTCCCTTGTGGAGGAAAAACAGCGTCAACTTTGATGACTCGTTTTTGAGTTTTCTTAGAGCTAAGTGAATGCAATAAAGTTATTTCTTTCTTAAAAATTATTTTGAAAATGGTTGTTTTACAGCATATCTATATCAGTGGTGCAGCATGAGGGAAGAAGGGGAATAAAATCTCCATAATCTTTTTTTAACACACTTTCAATCCTAATACGGTAATTCTTTTACACTTATGGACAGTTACGAGCAGATGCCACTCCCCTCCCCCCCATTCAAAAACAGTAAATGTTACTTGTGCAAGTAATAGAAAGAAAGTAGTTGGTGGGCCTCAATGGTATTTTTTACTAAACTGGTGGACCGCACAGCTAAAAAGGTTGGGAAACCATTGTGTCATCAAAGACTTCAATTTCAAAAAACTTCCAGGAGAGAGTCTCGAACCACATGTATCTTCTGAATGTCATCAAATATGGCTAACAATTGAGTTTAGGACTTCAATTTAAAAAAAAAATCATGGAGAGAACCCCCAACGCCATTCCAACATTGTCAGAGATGGCCTGCAATTGCATTTTAGCTCTTCAATTTTGGAAAAATTCTGAGGTTGAGTGCATGAATTCTATCCCTCCCGTTAACGTTATCAAAAATAACTTACGATTACTTTTATAGACATAGGACTTCTGTCACGAAATTCACAAGAGGTAAAGTGCTGAACACCATTCCTCTGTATCATCACCAAAAATGTCTCAAAATAGCGTTTTAGGACTTTTTTTTTTTCCAGGGAGGGTTCCGAACCACAGCTTTTTTCCAAACGCAGAGGTAGAAGAAATCCTATATATCCTATATTTTCAAAAAAAAAAAAAAAAAAAGCATAAAAATGTCCTATATTTTTTCAATTGTACTATATTTTCTATATTCCCATTGTTTGCTATAAAGAATTGTAGAAAATGACCATTGAAAGCCACTTGATTCGCACTTTCTTTCTAGGCTTGACAAAAGAAAATTCAAGACTGCTTAAAAACGAGATACTTGCGTTTATTTATTATTTTTTTTAATAGAATCTTTGCCGGCACCTGTCTCTTTTATTTTGTGAGAGTATATTTAACAAAAATTACAAGTTGTTTTAAGTAAGAAAGCTTCAGTGATCCATATTTTATGACAAGGTCTCCAAACTAGTGATGAAGCACTTTGTCAATGAATCTTGACTAACAACAAAATATGATGAAGATTCAGCCGATATTAATATTAAAAAAGTGTATTTAAAGTTTTTAAATGTAGATAGTTATGCAAAAAAAAAAAAAAAAACTGCCTGGATTAAAAATTTGAATTTCTTGCTAAAATTAGAATTTTTCCATTATTTTAACTCTATACTTTTTAGCAGAGTTTGTTATTGAAAAATAGGCTTTTCAGAAATTAAAAAACGCCATAATAAGATGTGACAATTTTTTTTTCCTAGAAACATTTTATTTATTTATTTATTTATTATTATTATTATTTTATTTATTTATTTATTTATTTATTTTTTTTTTTTTTTTTTTTTTGCAAAAGCTGAATTAAACCCATATACCCTTGTAATTACCCATAAACACAATTATAGACACTAGTTACCTTTTTTTTAAGAAAAAAGAGCTGATGATGTGTGCATCACATGATTTCCTTTTACTCCAATTTAATGTCATTTTCCTATTATTGGCAATTTTAATGTGATTCAATTGTTTACTCTCTAAATATCACCAACAATAACCAAATTGAAACCAGATTTTAAAAAAAAATCGCCAAATTTCTAGCCAAGTTGGAGACAAAAATTGGAGACCAAGAAAGTGGATAAATATCGCCAAGTGTCCGTCAAATCATAACACCACTTGAGTTTACATCGAAATTAACAATCATTTCCCCCCAAAAAGGGGCAAAAAAAAAAACCCTTTAGAAACACCCGAATGCAACCAAAAAGGGAGGTGCGCAACTAGATCCCACTAGGAGTCTACGTACCGAATTTCAACTTTCTAGGACATACTGTTCTTGAGTTATGCGGCATACATACGTACATACGTACATACAGACATTACGAGAAAATTCGTTGTAATTAACTCGGGAATCGTCAAAATGGATATTTCGGGCGTCTGTACGTTCTTTGGTATATATACACGTGTGGTCGGGTCGGAAAAAAAAAAAAAAAACCTCAACATTCATTCGGGGGTGAGCAAAATGGAAATTAAGGTCGATTTTTGAGTGAAAATGTTTTTGCGAATACAATACTTCATTTTTTGTAAAAGGAAGTAAAAAGTATAAAATGCAATTTCTGTAGTGAAAAAATAATTATTATTGGGAATCTAAACAAATATCATAAACCCCAAAAAGTGGACTTTAGACGCAGGGTCGCCGAGAGCCAAGGCTTGTTCGCCGAGCCCCATCATTTCAAGGTAAAATTTCCTTTCGAAACATAAACATTTGAGAATTAATTCAATTCTGTCAGCCCCGTTTAAACGAATACCGTCGGTTTCAACGTATATTACATTCGATTATTGCAGGGAAATGTTATTTACCGTGCTAAACTGATTCAGTGAAACCTGTGTAAGTTGACCACTTGCGGTGCACTACTTTAGTGGTCAACTTACAGAGTTTAATTTTTATTTAATGGCCAATTCCGTGCCTGATAAAAGCGGTCAACTTAGACAATTGGTCAACTTATAAGGGTGGTCAACTTCACAGGTTTTACTGTATCACTTGCTTAAAAACGTAATAATAAAACGGTAGAGATTTGTAAGAAGTGATGAATGTTAGCGGTAAAAAGTTTTTGAAATAAGGCTCAAATAACAATAAATAATTCAATTGTAGTTATTTATATAAAAAGTAATGCATTGGAAAATTTTAAAAATGTGCTCGGTTTCGCACCCCTTCCTGGGTTACTTCTGGAACAACTCTATAGGGGTTGCTTGCTCAACGTGTTTTGGGAACAATTTTTAGAACTTTTTTTTTCCAAACTTTAAAGAAAGTTATAATCCACACTTAAATTTCTTAAGTGCCTATCATTGTTCTCTGGCTAAGCGGCTGTACTTTTGCTATTGTGTTTGTTGGGAGAAGTATTTTTTTCGCATTCGAAAGCTTTACAGAACCTCTTCCCACTTTATTCTCTTTCAACATTGTACTTAAAAAAAAGAAGAAGAAAACACCCCCGCACACAACAATCTTTCAATTTTGTTTTTTCAAGCAATTTAATTTTTTTCAATAAATTCGACATTTTTCTTCTCAAAAATAGTTGAAAGAGCAGACCAGCCTTTTGTATAATACTGGGAAATTATTCGAAAAACCAAGTATCTTTAGCAATGCGCGTATGGGGAAATATTCCGTTCCGGAAGGTTTTATTTTTACAAGCGGTGTATTCGTTTATCCGTTACCCTATTAATCGTTAATGCAAATATTAACGTTTCATTTTATCAACAATATTAGCTTGCACTGTGCAAAACTTTGATAGAAAAGAATCTGTACTTTGTTTTGGCTCGTGTAAGGATATTTCTGATTTCACTTAAATGTAACATTTATATGTACATTTAACTTGCACGTGAGTCATCATATTATTCGCATTTTTTTAAAACTTTTTTTTATTGCTTGTCTTCTACTAAAATCGAATCATCTCGTGATTCTTTGAACCATGAAAACACCGAATATATTTTTAGCAAACGACGGGAAGAAAAAAACATTCGTATTCAAAAGAAAAAGTTATACTGTGCTCGAGCCATTTTTTTCCTTTTATATTGGAATAGGATGTCTTTCTGAAAGCAATTTCTACCCGAGATTTTTGCATACGAAATGCTTTCTAACCTCCAAAGAAGCATATATCATTCATTCAACTGCAAACTGAGGGAAAGTGACACTTCCTTATGCGATATTTTTATCCTAGTTTCCGCGCAATGGCTTAAATTCACTTCATTTTATGTTTTGATGCAAATTGAATTTTATGAAAGCTTCGTTTTTGACTCTTCCACTGACATAGTCTCCTGCAATTGTACTTACTGGAAAAGCAACCAAGACAGTAGAATGTAGTTAACTCTCTTGTAAAGATAAAATGGAGATTTTAAGAAGGGAAAGTACAATATTGTAGTAAGCATATCATCATGAAATGGTGAAACTTTGAAAAATTAATGGTTGATGAATATGAATTGCGATATGTTCATTGATTATGATTTCTGTAATAGCTTTTAAATATAATTTCTCATTATGGTACGCAATTAAATATGATTTCAATATCGACTTTCGAATATGATTTCTGAATATGATGTACAACTCAATATGATCTCTGTACCTGCTTTTCCCTAAGAATATGAAGGAATATACAACTTAATAAATATGTGAACGATCTATGATCATATTGGAGTTAGAAAAGTGCTAGACTCTTATTTTAAGAGATTGAGGAGCAGATCAATTGGATAAAAAAAATTAGGATAAAACGTTTTTCATTCGGACATAATTTGCTGTTAAGTCCGAAAGGAGGGCACAAGAAAAATATTACTATTTTTTTTTGGGGGGGGGGGGGGGGTTCAATCCAAATGCAGTTTGTAAGTTGTAGTAGCATCAGATGCTGAAAATTGCCCGGGCACATTGCATTTCTAAATTTATGCACTCAATTATTGCTCTCCCACCCCCGCCCTTTTTTTAAATAATAAAAGAAGTGGCAAAAAACCCACAATTTTTGGGGAGAATTTCAAAATTTGGGACTATAAAATTTGTTTTTATTTACTGATTTATAGTTTTACAGGTTTCTCATATTCCCTGGAATCTAACGAAGAAATAAATGTTTGAAGAATTCGCAAATCTAGAGCTTGAATGCGCTACCTTGCGGTGATTAATAATACTAAAGAAAAAGGTAAAACATTCTATTTATTCCACGTGTTTTCTTTGGGATATAGTTTATTGGAGTTGCGAATGAAAGTGTCAAGGAAAGTTGGTGTTTTTGCTGAAAAATAAAATGATTATGGAAAAAACCCCTAAAACTATTTTTTTAATCATTGATCAAAAAGGATTATTTGTGTTAGAATAAGAAAATCTTGTTATTTTTTTTGAGAAATGCAGTGAATATTACAATACAAAATAAATTGAAATTCTTCTTGTCATATTATTCAAGTAAAACAAGAAACTGCTTAGGATGAGATGTAACATCTGTTGAAAAAATCTTATTTTCATAATATTTTGAGGTGTGCAAGAAAGTATCAAGCATGAATCAACATAAATTGAAAAAATCTTTTTATCATAATATTTTGAGATGTGCAAAAAAGTATCAAGCATGAAGCAACATCAGTTAAAAAAACTTTTTGTCATAATATTTTGATATGTGCAAGTAAGTATCAAGCATAAATCAACATCAATTGAAAAAATCTTTTTGTTACAATATTTTGAGATGTGCAAAAAAGTATCAAGCATGAAGCAACATCAGTTGAAAAAAGCTTTTTGTCACAAGATTTTGAGATATGCAAGAAAGTATCAAGCAAGAAGCAACATGAGTTAAAAAAATCTTTTTGTCACAAAATTTTGAGATGTTCAAGAAAGTATCTAGCATGAATCAACATCAGTTTAAAAAATCTTTTTGTTACAAAATGTTGAGATGTGCAAGAAAGTGTCTAGCATGAAGCAACATCAGCTCATTCTTCTTTCTATGTGGATTTTCGATCAGTTCTGATATCATTAGGTTAACCACATAACATGAATCTTCTTTCAAGTCATGTTGCTCAGGGAATGTGATTGACACAGAAACGCGAATCATAATGCTCGAAGTAAAACGGATGTATTGTTTTTATCCGTTCAAAGAGATTAGAATCTCCACGTACGGCTTCTATTGGCACAAAGCAGTGAATAATTTATGTTTGCGTTTCGACACACACTTTTTGTGTCATTTCAAGAGTGGGATCGTTGTCTCATCGACCTTTAACAATGAAAGCGATAATAGTGAGATGGTAGATATTAGGGATGATTGAATTGCAGATGAAATGCTTTCGAAACTGAAAAAGATCTGTAGTTCTTTTTTACCGGTGTGCAAGCTGTACTTCTTTTCTTGATTTCTTTTTTTCTTTTTGTTAGACCTTCCCAGCTTTCTTTACTCTCTTGAATGTCACCTAAGATTAAAAATGATAAATATCATTTACTAATCCTTTTTTCCCCCTCAATATTTTGTAAAGGAACATATATGAATATGGTAAAGAATGTCAGAACTAAAATGGCAGTTTTTTCCGCTGCGAAAAATATGTCTCCTTAAACGTTATGGTCAGATTACAAGTACAAGTTTGGTCTCTCTATCGCTTTAACTGGAGACATATTCTTTAATTAATAATAACACTTGAATACAAATATCGTTGGAAAGGAAAAAAGAAAAAATAGAACTTCAAAACTACAGTTGGAAATTGCTCTAAAAGGGAAAAAAATTAATTTTATTCTCTGAATATTATCGATATTACTTTTAAACATAATTTTTGAAGTTGGAGCAAAAACGAAAAGTAAAATCATCTGTATCACTACTTCGTTTTCGTTCTCTCTGAAGCATCGCGACATCTATGCTTTTGGTGAACTCTGGAATGAGTTTTGAAACTAATGACAGTTTTGGGTAACTTTCGTAATTTTTTTTATTTTTATTTTGCCTCAAAAGAAAAAAAAAAGCCACAGGAGTCGAGACTAGGAATGTGTCGTTCATGAACGAACGGGTCAAAAAGAATGAATCCTTAAAATGAACGGATCCGTTCCCGCGATTCCCGTTTCAGTTGTCTCTGTATGCCATGTGATGAGTATGAGCTGTCCAAAATGCTCTTTGAGACCTTCAACACTATCTGTGCATGATTTATTTATTTATTTATTTATTTGAGTCACTTTGGATAATAGGGATACTATATTTTTATTTAAATTTTGACCAATCATTTGGAAATTTTTTGATTATAATAGCACTTAGATCGATTGGTGGCTGGTGCACCAAAAAACAGCGGGGAGTGGGAATCAAAAGACGTGCGGCGGGATTAGGGGGAGGCGCCCCTGAAGCTGTTTTAGTTTAAATTTATATCTAAAATTGAGCAATTGAATTTTCTTTTCAAATGACCCTCCCACCCCCCAAAAAAAAAAGAAGAATAATACGGTAGTATATGGTCACCGCAAACTTTTCCTTTCGAATTTAAAGTTCCATTATTATGAAATAACATGAAAAAAAACCATTTTTTGGATTTTTTATTTTTTATTTTTGTGAAATTAATTAATCCACCCTGTAAAAAACTACTTTTCTACAGATCATTGATTTCTACAAACATTATTCAGCGTTTCCGGCAACAATATTATTGTGAAGAATATTAACCCTATGTATGTTACTCTACCAAATGAAAAATGAAATAAAGTTTGAACGCCTGAGCTGACCCAAAGTAATCGAGACGCGAACAGCTTTTATAACTCAAACAGAAGCAGTACCTCTTTTTTTTTCTTTTTTAACTTCACCAATGAGAACACAGAAGTGTTGGCGGTAGAAAAATTCAATCTAACTTATATTGGTCTGAAAAGAAATTTCATGACAGTATCATACAAACTACAATTTTATCCAGCTAAGTTTTAATGATGTCAATGAGAGGGGGAGGGCCTCGATTTACGATGTTTACGGGAAATGTGAATTTGCTAAATGAAAATTCACCAAATATAACATTACCAAGTCACAGAAAATATACAATCAAATTTAAATTAAAACTTATGTGTTTATTTTTTATATAGTCGAACCCGCTTAATGGAATAGCCAATTTGACACGAAATATTTTTTAATACACGGGATATTCCATTGTCCGGGATCAAAATAGCAAATTACAACGGTTTGGTGCGTGGAAAAAGTATTACATTAAGCGGGATATTCGTTTAACCGATATTCCAATACGGAGGCTTGACTGTATCATGCCTACAAAAATCTTTTCCTATGATTCATTCTTTCCAAAATCTTAAGCCGCCAAACGATAAATGTAATCTTCGTTTAAAAAATAAATACAAATGAAATAAAATAAAAATAAATAAGGAAAGAAAGAAAAAGTTTATGAGTCATTTCTCCTATTTATTCCGCATGCATTTCACTTGGCGTAGCCTTTTTATTAGTTTCAAAACAATTAAATGATCTAACGTGTGAGAAAATTAGATGTTTTTCTTTTTTTTTTTAAGTTTATCGCTAAAAGAAAATAACTATTTTGATTTTTGGAATGTGACTTCGCGTGATATCTCTTTCGGAAAATGATTGAATTTTGAGCCGAATTTTATTCTAATTCGTCAATTTGTGTGACTTTGTGAAACGAACATACATGCATGAGTACATACATGCACACGCAATCTTTTTTACACACATAACGGATGTTCGAAGTATGCAGAATTCCTTTGAAACTTATTACGAAAATTTGAATGAATCATGTTTTGAAGCGAAATGTTCCATAAATAAAGGACAAACCTTGACCCTTAATTAATACAACTTGAGAGTAATCAATCAGTAAACCCCAACACGACAGCTATTTGACAACTTACTGCCCTGAAAGAGCCCCTGAGCAATAAATTGTTTCTCTCTCGGGAAGAAACCGTTTGCTCGTTTTCACGCAAGAAAAATGTCTGAGAAATTAAATCTTTGACTCGCAACACAACAAGTGTCCAATGAGTCATTGCTTACTTGTCGTCGATTAACTTATTGGTCGTCTTTGGAGAATATTTCGCAGTTTAAGCTGCCTGTAATCTGTAATGGATGCGACAGGTTTGGGGTTAAAAAGATGCTCTGCGGAGTTTGTTGACCCGGTTCCAGTCTGTGAGTCAGACTGTCATTTTTCATCAGCTATTCGGTCGTTTTCTGTTATGTTGAAAAGCGAGAGGAAATATTCCACCGTGGCAGATGTCCGAGTTGGGAATGGCTTATTTTTTAATATGGGGCCTTAAAAATAACCGTTTTTCATTGTTAATTTTTGGGGCTTCATTTTGTATTTGTTTTAGTTCCCATTTCTATCAAGGCATATAAAATGAACAAATAAAACTAATGAAACTTAGGGGGAGGGGGAGGAATTCAGTGCAGTGATCGCCGGCCTTTTTGGATTTCTGGTTTATTGAATCAGCTCCCTTTTCCCAGGCGTGCCCCCCCCCCCAAAGTTCGCGAAAACCTTCCCCAAAAGCAAGAGCCCCCCAAAAAATTTAAAAAATACCTCTTAAAGCAACCCCCTTAAAAATTTCAATGGCGCATTCTGCGCCATCCCCCCCCCCCTCTTAAGTGGGCACCTTTGCTGTTCCTTAGATCAAAATGTTTTGAAAGGAACGAAGTGCGCTTTTGCATGATATTTTTCTGGGATCGTCCACAAATATGATCGCACGTTTTAAGGGGGGAGGGAGGTTCATAAAACTGTGACAGTTTGTGGCAAGGAAAAGGGAGTGGGTAGCAAAAAGTGTCATATCACGCATTTTAGTTGAAATATAAACATGTTTTATATAATCATATGTAATGCAGCGTGACACGTGGGGTAAGGTGAGGTGTAACAGTTTGTAACGAAGAGTGGGAGGGGACCAAATCAAGGGCGCCCATATAGGGGGGCTAGGGGGGGGGGCTTGAGCCCCTCTTATAAATTAGAACTTCCTTGCTTTTGGCACTTTTTTCTTCGCAAAATTGTAAAAACGTTTCTTCTCCAGCCATTAATGAATAAGTTTATTAAAAATGTGAAATTTTAATGACTCTAATCTGTCCTGAAGTCGGTTTCCATGGGGAAAATATCCTGTTAAACCAAGGGGAAAATATCTGAGCCCCCCCTTACAATTTCGCATATGGGCGCCCTTGGACCAAATATGTTGAAAAAATGTGTGACATCAGTTATGAGCTTCCTAAGCTAAATTTATCAAGCCTTCCGATTAATGAATCAAATACTCTTCAGAAAATGTTCTAGTGTAGCTTATTTCATTCTCCGCGCAAGTTTTGTTCATGACAGTATATCGCAGAGACAGTTTTTCGCCCCAATAATTACATGTTTTTTTGGCAAAAACAAATAAAAATGAAGTATACATTTTTGAAAAGGGAAACGTATCATGCAACTCGGTAAGTGTCTGACAAAGAGGAAGAAGATTATAACGGAAAAGTAAATGAATTTCAGTGCAAAAACGCAGAGATGTTAGTCTTACTTTCTAAAGAAATAAATCCGCAAATTTTTAAGCTGTGAATAATTTCATTATTTCCCAGTGTTTATGCTTATGTTACGTATTGCGTGTACATCAGATGTATATTTCTGTTGATTTATTGCTTAACTTCATTGTCTTGTGGATTATTCACGAAATCGGTTATCAGGAATAACAGTGTCAGTCAATTCCTCGCGCAATCGGAAATTAACTGTAATTTTGTTCAAAATACACGAAAACATTTGTTGGGAAAATAAAACAAAATAGTATAAGAATATACCTTTCTGCAAAAGGAATTTTTTTGATACTTGTTGCCTTCAACAGTTAAACACATTGCTGAACTATCTTACTTGAGTATTCAATGGTCAATATAATAAGGTCACTAGAGCTACCAGAGGTGGGTGGGCGTGTATAGCGCATACGGTCTATCTGAACATAGAATCGAAGCATTTGTAGATTTGAGGGGTACGCAGTGACATAGCCAAGGGGAGATAGGGGTCATAACCCCCCTACCCTCATGAAGCAACACAATTACCGTATTACCCCACATTAACCGGCATGCTGGAAAAAAGCAAGGTTGACCAGCACGCCGGAAAATGCCGGATAATTTGAGGTTTATTTTGCAACAAAGCAAAAGTAAATTTCCCCTTTCAGTTCTAACCAGAAAGCAAACGATTGTTACTGCGAATCGCTCATAATTTTTTCGAATAAATTATCGTTGGTTCCTTTTAGAGAGGTAAGTTTAATTTTTATTTATTGAATAGCTATGGTCAATTCTATAGCACTGGCTTAGGGGCGGTTACTAACTGTTTAAATTTTTGCTTAGTTTCAATTTAATTTTTATGAAATTATTCGTTATTGAATAATATTTTTCTTGTTAAAATAACAAGTGACATTGTTAGTTAATATTTTTACAAAATTAAACTGTTTATTAATACTAATAAGATATGTATAAAAACTATTTTTTCAGCTGAACATATATTTTTCACAGTGTTTTTTTTTTTTTCATAACCTCGATTTTTTCCAGCATGCCAGAAAAGACCAGGCAAGTGTTATTGAAAATCTTGTGGCCCCCCGAATTTAGTCACATTCCGGCTAATGCGGGGTAATACGGTACATGTTTTAACGCACATGCAAGGGCTTAAAAAAAGTTGCGCTTTTCGACTTTTAATTTCAAAAAAAATCATCTGAATGAATAAGCCCCAATTAAACATTTCTCGTTACGGCCACTGAGGGTACGGTCACTCTCACTACATCTACCTCGTCTTCGTTCTTCTCATTTACGACCTTTCGGAGCTCTGATGAGAGCAATTTACAAACTTATTTCTTCCAAAAACCGTTTATATGTGTTCAGCTACTGTTTGATTTTGGTTGGATTTAGCATCACCACCGTTTAAGGTCTTACCAAAAGTTTTATATGGACCATTCCCCAGTAGCGTAACGAGGGGCTGACAGGAGTGGCTCTCGCCAGGAGCGCAGCAGCCAGGGGGGTGGCATTTCAACTGATTAAAATTTTTTTTAAAGAGGTTTTTTTTTTTTTTTTTTTTTGATCATAAAATTTGAAAAATGTTTTGAAAAAATGAAAAAAAAAAAAAAAAAAAAACTCGCAAGAGAAAGAGCTAGAGACACAATACATAACATCTACTAAAAAGGAACATTGGGCATCGTTGAAAACAATTCTAAAAAAGAAAGTAAGGAAAAAATTACAATGTTGCCTCCTATTCGTAGAATCAAAGGTTCTAAAAAAAATTTAAAAAAAAATTTTGGAGGTCACAATGACCTCCGGTGACTTCCCATGTGGACTTCCGTGTGACTTCCCCTGGGAAGGGGGAGTGCAATTTCTTTAGTTCGCTAGGGGCGCTAGATCCCATACTTACGCTACTGCCATTCCCCCAACTTTTTTTTTTGCCTTAACGCACTTGGCATACAAAGCTATCACAACCTCATCTCGTGATACATTCTTGACACGTGTATTAATAAAAATATTTTTGCTTGTAGTTCGTTTCTTTCCCTTTTAATTCAAACCGTTCAATTTCGTCTTTTTCTCCCATAATCAATAGATTTTTTCCCCTTATTTCTTTCATGTGGTATGATATGATATTAGTTTCTTTGCTGCTCATTTTCTTCTTGTGTGATGTAATTTTTATTTGGGATGCCTTATGTGCAAAATTGATTTTTACAGAAAAGTGCTGAGTGTAAGGAAAATTTTATCTCTTCTGTGTGAATCCAATTCCAAATTTAATTAAACCGTCTTCAATTGGAAGAGTAGATTGCTGAGTTTGTGGTTTTTTGCTTTTTCCCCCCTTAGATACTCAAATTTTGTTCAGAAATTTATTTCTAAGAAAAATAAAATTATTTTTACTGACTAGTAAGTTAGATGAAAAGAAACTCCTAGCTATGTATTAAATTAGGGGCCATTCACAAATATTGTCACATTTGGGGGGGGGGGGGCTCATGAAATTGTGAGCTTGTGACAAGGGGGAGGGAGGGGGGTAGCAATAAGTGTAGGGAGGGGGTAATGTGAAGTGGGACATTTTATGATAAAGGGGGAACACGATGAACAAAAGTGACCGTGACCTCATTTATGAACAGCCCTTTAACTCCTTAACGATCTTCTTATTTTTTTTATTTGATTTTATTATTTTAAGAAAACGGTCGTAAAAGTGCCTATTCAAGAATATTATAAAAGATGTTTGAACCATGTACGAATTTATTTTTAGTTTTTATTTATCTACTTTTTTTAAAAACTTGAACTGTGTACGCTATTGCCTAGACATATCCAGGGCACGAAAAATAGGGAACGAAGCTCAACTCTTGATTTTGAATGGAGCGAACGGGAAGTGGTTAATACATTTAAACTTTCGGAGTGGTTTTTGAAATCGAAAAAGTAGTTTTAAAAATATTTATAACACGCACTCAAAACACCACAAAAAATGCTAAAAATAAAATTTTTCGCCCGCTTGTCAATAGAGGCTACCCATGAATGCCACATCTTTTTTTCAACAAATTTGATCCCTGTCTGAACTGTGTTACAGTGTCACACTTCGCCTTACTCCTCTTTGCCACGTGTCACGCTGATTTCTTGAGCATATTTTTATAACAAAATGCATGATCTCGCACTTCTTCTTAGCCCGTCTCTTCCTTTTGTCACAAACTATCATAATTTCATGAAAGACTCTTCCTTCCTCAAAGTGTGACATCATTTGTGGGCGACGCCTTATTTCCGATTCTATGTGCTGACAAATGTATCTCGATCCACCTTCGAAAGTTTTTAGCCTGATAATAAGAAGATAAATAAAAATATAGTAAAGATTTAGTACTCATGCGCGTCCATCCCTTTAACTATTAATTAGTTTATTAAAAGAAAAAGTTGCACAGTGATCATTACAAGGTGAGTGCGCCAAATAAGGTCGCTGTAGACCAATAAGACTAACACCTTTTTTTCTACGTATAGGACAGCATAAATGCTATAGATCGTGATTTTATTGTCATCAGAAAGTCTAACTGGAGATAAAGCGTCATCAACAAGCAGTTTGTTACCAAAAAGTAGAAGTTTAGCAACATTTATTGCAAAAGAGCCTTGTTAAAATTGTCTGATTCATTTAAGAATAATTTTTGGTTCTTCATGTTCACTGTAGTTTACTAGTACAAAAAAAGTTGTTGATTGTTCTAGAATGCCTAATGTATGGTAGTTGATGAATTGATAAAGAAAAATGTTACTGTGTACCGTCATTGTTTCATATGATTTGATAGCTCTAGAAAAGTGAACTGTAGGCCAGTGAAGGTATATTATTGGCCTTACTAGGATTCTGGTGTCATTAATATTACATCGAAGTATCGGATGGAGGATATGATTATGATCCTGTGCTGCATTTCCTGCACTTATGTGCATGAGCTGCTATCAGGAGTTTTCAAAAAACAGAAAATAACGACTTATCAGTGTCCCATATTCGACGATTGATCTTTCTCCTTTCCTAAAGTAAATATGAAATTTTCGAAAATGTTTTTGAGTTTATCAAATATGGTATAATATGTTTATATATTGACAGTACAGAATTTTTCATTTTTTTTTAGTTTCATAGTACTTTTTGGCTTTTTTTCAGAGTTGGTCTTTTTAGCGACCCGTGTTCATAATATGGCCGAATTGCTTTTCTTTGTTAAAACTGCTGAAAAATACAACTGAAACTTACATTTTTAGGTACATCGAATGATCTTTTTCTTGTTTTTATTAATCTTTTGGTGAATAGTAGGAAAATTTGGGCCAATTGAACCTTTAGGTGAATCTTAAATCTTAAATGAGCCTTATTTGGCGCACTTACCTTACAGGGTGCACGTAAACGAATATCCTAGCTATAAATCTCAATTTTATCAACACTAAGAGTTGTCGAGTGTTAGTACAAGTTCAAAATCACCATTAAAGTGCAACTCAATGTTTTAGAGTAGTGCAGGTGGGCAAAAGTGCTTTGTTGTTTTGTAGAAATAGTTCAAAACTAAGAAATTTTGTGCCTGATTGCAAGAATACCTAAATTAATTTGCTCTAAAAACATAACATTTTCCTCCATAAAATTGATCCCATTATTTATTTTTTACTTTCATAATTAGCATACAAACCAAATAGGAGGAGCACCCAGAGTACCCGTGTCCGCTGGGACCGCCCGTGATTATGCGTGAGCTCTCTAATGAACATTTCAAGAGTCAATTTGGACCTAGACTAAGTACATCGGCACTTTCTACAAATAAGTAGGCAATGCCACATAAATTAGCTCTTGCTAAGAAAAAGGCTTATTCCTTAAAATTAACAAAGTTTTAATTGCAGATTCTCAAACATATTTCATTGGTCCTGCATAATTAAACGAACACGTCCTCCTGCTTATTCTTTGGCTGTCATTTATGCCAGCATTAAAAATGTAGTTCATGCCCAAGACTACGATTTGCTGATTGTGTTATGATACTCGATGGATAAGTATAGATATAAATCGCCGTTGCTGATGCGTTATTCAATGTACTATGGCAACAAATGTAGTTTTAGCCTGCGTTATTGGTATAAAATCAAATCTATTATTCTCTGCAATGATGTAGAAATTTAATTTACTCTTAGCTATTTTGCTGAACTGGCGAGGAATAATTATTTAACTACTACACTGATAAACTAAAAGGAAAAAGGTTCCGCACGCATAACAACCTACTAAATTTTCTTAAACTTTCTCACAAACCCCTTGTAAGAAGATACTCCTGTTTAGTGACATTCCTCAGATCCCCACGATCTTCGTGACCTTTTCCGAAGAGGGCTGCATCCGCAAAACTTATCGCCTGCAGAAGACACCCCCTCCCACGCAAACCCCTTCGACCCGCACACCCCCAACTGTGCTTATCGCGGTCCTCAGTTAATCGTCTGACCTTTTCTCACGATGTCGAGAATTGGGGGTGCATCAAATGGTGGCTTCGATATATGGAAGCTAAAAATCTGCTCATTACTCCTAGCAAGGATTTATCGACTCGTAGTTCCAAAAGCAAGCTGATACACATGGGTGTAACCAGGAGGGATCCTCTCCCAGAATTCTTGGTTTTATGCTGTATTGCTTAATGCTTACCTAATCTATATGTTTATATGCATGTAAGGACCATTACGACCTGCCCTTTATGGTTGCGCCGTTGCTGTTACGATACTGTTGTCAGCTCCTGTACACGTTAAGTGTAATTGAGACTGGTCTAATTACGTTTGAATATAAATTCTGAAGAATGTAGGGTTTTTGCATGTTTTTCAGAAAGATAATAAGCATTGGTCACACAGCAGTGGGAGGAGGGAAAAAAAAATTTCATGGACTGTGAAGTGTGAAACTAATTAATATAACTTCCTAATGACTAAATATAAATCCTAATGACTTGAGGAAGAAATCCTCTTGATTGAATAAAGTTATCTAATGACTAAGAAAGTTATAATGACCAAGAGCAAAATTGTAGAAAGCCTAATGGTTGAATAAAAACATCTATGATGACAAAGAAAGAAATCCTAATAGACTGAGAGCGGAATGGGGGAAAGATCATTAATGAAGCTAAAGCGACCATGGCACTAGCTTGAAGCAAGTAGTCTCTTAGAATTTAACACTTTTTACTGTTCTAATTTGGAATTTATAAATGAAGACCAGTTTTCGTAGTAATCGCCGATTTCTCACGTGGTTTGTAACAGACACATGCTTTTTCACACATACAGCGAAACCAGCGGCGCACTTAGGATTTCTTCCTGAGAGGGGCTAGAATTTAATTTGCAATAGCTGGTACATACATGAAGTTAGCGACAAAATCAGTGAAATTTCAACAGCCTCGCTAGATTTATGTACTTTTTTTTTTTCTTCAAACATTTTGTAAAAAATCAGGTTTTATTAAGAACGCACTCTTAGAACCAAGTTTCAAAAATTAGAGGCCACAAAACGCAACTTTAGGCCTTGTCTTTAATCTGATGGTCAAGGTGGTCATGACCGTTTTTGAATTTCTTCTGACTTGTGGGAGGGACTCAAGCCCCTTAGCCCCCTCCGTGTGAGCGCCACTGAGCAAAACAAACATTTTTTCAACTTTTTTAGGCAAGTCGATATTTTAGTGCAAGCAAATTAATCACTTATACCATAACATGTAGAATGTCTCGTTTTCGTTTCACCTTTTTGAAATTAAAAACAGTGAAGCAAAATCACGTTTTTAGTGCGCATCCAACGACACTCTCATCGTGGTGCGATCAGCTGTTCAAACACTTGTTTAGGGAAATTGTCATCCGTGTCGAAGCATGCGCTAAACCGCGGATTCTGTTAATGCCGGGAAAACGCTCAGGTTTCCAGATCATTCAAACTATCGCTTTTTTGGCAAAGAATAGTGAAGTTAAAGATTTTAAATTACTTCGTTATGGAAGCTTTAAAAGTCTTTCATTACTGAATTAAATTTCATTTTTCCTGTAAAAAGCTTGTTATTACTCTGACTTTTCTACAAGTATATCACAATATGATTCTGTCATTCAAATTCTGCCAGTTTAGTTCAAAGTAAAGTATTAAAATGAGCGGAGGAGGAGGGTTTTCAGGAGCGCTCAGATGGGAGGTCTCTGCGACCTCACGAAAATTTCCTTATTCGACAAATTTTGTCCGACGATTCGGAAAATTTTGATACATAATTGTAAAACTGCCATTTTAAAATACCCGAATGTCGCTTTTCTTTAAGTGTACGTGTTGGTGTACTTCCGTATTTTATCATTCTGAAAAATATGAAGCTCCATTTGGCAAATAGAGAATTTTCCCCCATCCCAGAAATCTAAGATCAGACGTCTCTGAGGGTAATATAGAATAGTCGAGAAATATGGAATACCATGGTTTCGGCTATGTTAGTAGCCGATATCACATGGGAATATCATAAACTAGGGGATGATTAAGGTACAGTGAGACAACAGCAATTTATTTTCTGTTCGGATATTTCCAGCCTGGTTAAACTTTTTTAAAAGTCAAGTTGACATGCTGTGAAGAGTATTTTCCGAAAAGAGGTGACTTTTAAATCTAATGTACCAAAAATAACTATATCATCACAATTTGACACCACGGAACTAAAACATCTGCATTGTTTCTAAACTGTTAGACAAGCTTTAAAGACTGATGTTTTAGTCTTACACAAGGTCGGATCCAGAAATTATTGAAGGAGGGGGCCGGGCGAGTTGATTTTTAAAGTTACCTCTTACTATGTATCTTATTGCACAGGCTTGGTGTTGGGGGGGGGGGGAGGTATGCATCATTTTGGTCAAAAACAACTGAAACACAAAGATGTAACCAAGGAGGTTCCCAAACCTATTTCTTTCCTTTGCCGTTGAAAGAGGTATTCTAAAATTGCGCTTTTGAGTTTTAGAGCTTCAGTTTCGTAATGGGGGCTGAGTGGCTTCGTAATGGCTTCGGCCGGGAGAATATACCGAAACTCCCTCCCCCCAACATCATCGAGGGTTGCCTAAAATTATGCTTTTTGAAATTTCAGTTTCAAAAAATTACCGAAGGAAAGTGTCACTCTGAAACCATTCTTTCCTCTAGCACTAAATAAGATTTCTGCATTCACGTCTTTAAGACTTAAATTCTGCGGAATGCCCAGGGGATGGCCTCCAAAAGTCTCCTAACATCGCCAAAGATCGTCTAAAATTGTCGTTTTGAAGCTTCAATTTTCAAAAAAATTCTGGAAGGGAGATTGAAACTCCATTCCTTTCCACTTCAATACGGAAAAATTATTTGTGCAGGGTCCCTCAAGGCAGGGGTGATCGCTCCCACCGCCCCTCCCTTGTATCCGTCGTTAGTCTTACATAAGACTACTATTTAAGGTTCATTTTAGCAGTAGAATGATGTTGTCAATTTTATTTTTGTTTGAAAATGGCACCAACTGATATTATTTTTTTATGTATACCAACTGAGCTTATTTATTTTAATGCGGGAATGGTGAGACACCATTAATTCGCGCCTCACTGCTCATTTGGTACTTTATATCAAAACTTCAGTAATTATACTTTGAATTAAATTTAATTACAACTAGTCTGTTGATGCAAATAGTAATGAAATAAGTTTGAAAGCCCTGCACAAGCAAAATAAGGATGCTTAATTGGAATTATGAGTGCTCAATCATAAAAATATTTCTATTTCGTACTTATTCAATTATTACGAATTTTTTAGCTGTTTCATTTCAATATGCAAAATGTAACACTATTTTTCTATATTTAAAAATGTGAACATGCCTAGAACAAAAAAAGTCAGATAAGCTTAGTTGGAGATTTTCTGAAACAGGCAGGAAAGAAGCTGTTATAAAGGAATGTAGGGCAAAGTTAAATATTGGCTCTGTTGTTAGCGCCACATATCTGATGGTATTTTAACTATGTGGTAACACATATAGTCTATTTCGATTAAGAAAAAATAAACACCGAAGGTCAAAGCATATGATTAGAAGCAATTTTAAAAAAGTGATGCTCATATTGTAATATAGTTGTAAATGAAAAATTATTTTTGTTTTTATAAATAATAAAGTTTTTGTTTCTAACTTTTTAAATATTAATTGAGAGCTACTAATAATAAGTTCAGTATTTATTATTTATTTAATATTCAGCTTTTTTTTAAATGTAATTGCTTTGTGCAATCGTTACTTAATCTTTCATTTGATCAAAAATATCTTTGTCAACCAATAGAAAGCATTCCATCAGAAAAATACGTTTTTTTTCATTTGACCCTATTAAAAAAAAGTAAAACTTTTCCATCTTTTTTTTGAAAGAGCAAATTAATAGCAAAAAAAAAAAGTTTCAATGAAAGTTTTAGCAGAAAACAATTTTTTTTTTCTTTATGAATTATAATTTTAAAAACAAATTTTGAAAAAGGTAAGTTTTCTTAACTGTTTCACTTAGCCCCATATTCCCCTACTAGTGATAGACAAGGGTTACAGGGAGCGCATTTTACTTTTATCAATTTCTAAATAACAAGTTGACACTTAAAACCAATTTTCCAATCCAGAATCATCTACATCAATTTATCTCAGTCCCAAAACTCGAAGTAAATTCCGCCATTGTGTGTCAAAATGACATGAAATTTACCTTGCCAAAAGCAATAACTCATACTAAAACCAAACACGCCAAAATATTTTGTCTTTTGTTTCAGTTGTCGTTTAAAAATACAGAATTGATTTGTGAAAATAGTGTTTATTATAATCTTTACGGTTTTGAGAAACAATTCCAGCACTTTTTATTTTTGTTTTTTTCAGCGAATGAATTTCCGCACATTTGTTTAAATTTTATTTCTTACCATCACGTTTTTATAAACTATCCGAAAGTTCAACGTTTCTTTAAAGAGTAGTTAAGTAACCAGTTTAGTGAGGCATAATGTTTTCAGTTTATTTTTACGGTCAGCGATCTCATATAGCCTCACTGGATTTTAATTTCAACAACCATACATTTCTTTCTTTCTAAAGTTTTTCTAAACATAATGCCCTCCTCTGTTTAACATTCCACCTATTCTTTTGTGCGTGAGAAAAGGTAAATGATTCCTAAGAACGTCAATGAGCCGTATTGTCATTTTAGGAGAATATTTTTTCATTTTACTCTCAATTTATTTTTAATAGGAAAGAATTTTACGCTGATTCATTGCTAAACTCGTCAACAAAATGTACTCAAACCAGAGCGGTGTTAACGAACCTCTCGAAAACAGGATTTAGTTCCTAGAATTTTTGCATCTTTACTCATGCGTAATTTGACTAGAATAGAGACAAGAAGTTTTATTCATAAATATTTCAAACTACACAAGACATACACTAAAAAGAGGCTTGCAGTTGCGATTAAATGAACAATTTTCCAATTGCATCGGGGGAAAATGTTGCTCTCTCTGTTCATGTTCTTAAATAACATAATTATTATTAAAATTTTTTGTACTTATATTCTACCTTATATTCTGCATCAGATTTTTTTTCTATTTAAAAAGTTCTTGATCCTATTCTCCCATTTTAAGAAAAGCAAGAAGCAATACAAAAGGTTATAATTTTTGGTTTTGAGCATCTTTCTAAAAGTTTATTGTTTATTTCCGTGCCCTTTAATTATTACAATTTTTTGATCTCAGTCACTGATTTTTCAATTCTTTTTCTTTTCTATTTTAACTTTTATGAAATGGAAGTTTTTTTTTTTTGGAACTCATATTTTT
This sequence comes from Uloborus diversus, assembly GCF_026930045.1. NCBI lineage: Eukaryota > Metazoa > Arthropoda > Arachnida > Araneae > Uloboridae > Uloborus > Uloborus diversus. The sequence goes on from NC_072735.1 coordinate 151,184,210, forward strand.
TAAAAATCTTGTCGAACTAATAAAAGTAAAGAATTGTTAAGAATATTGTTATTATTTATTATTATTATTATTATTATTATTATTATTATTATTATTATTATTATTGCATTTTGTAGATAAAAAAAAGTAGACAGTTTTTTAAAAAGTTTGAGCCTTTTAGTATCCTTATTTTAAATGAAATCGAAACTTCAAATCTTAAATGAATTTTAACCTTAACTTAAAATTTTACTTTTTGAATTAAATTTAGTTTTAAATTCAGTCTCAAGAATTTGCCTGGGTCTTTCCATGTAAAAACAATTAAAAATATGTATGCAGTCAACTCTCAATAACTCGAAGTCAAAAATTTCACAGGAGTAACATAAAAGATAGACTATAGCACTTATAGTTTGCATAAAATGGGGGAAAGTGGGGCACGTGTGAACATTTTTTTTCCTTTCATCTCTTTATTTTTACAAGTCATTATCAATTTCTCACAGCAAAAATGTCTTAATTGTTTAATAGTCTCCTCCTCGTGGCTTGAATTTTTTAAGATTTAAAAATATATTTATGTTTCTTTACATTATGGAATTTTTAAAAATGTTTTCAATTGTTCACATGTGCCTCTAACACATTAACACAAGGGGAACACATATGAACAGCCATGAGGCACATATGAACACATATAAAATATGAAGGACAAGCACCGAAGAAATCTTTAATTAAAGATTTATATTAATATAAAAAAATATACGTGTATGTGGGTACGAGAGATTCCTGATTGGTAGCAATTGTTCGTATTTCAAGTGGGGGTGGGGGATTAATGCAAGAAAAAGAAAAAAGAAAAAAAAAAAGAACGAAAGGGAGAAAATGTGTAAGATTCAGTTGAGAATGGAGATAGTTGAATTAAGCGCATCCCTTTGAATCCTCTTAGAGTCCCTATTACGGATCCTATGGGAGAAGTTATACTGTAAAGTGTAAACGAAATAAAACGGAAATCAGCATAATTGCTGCGTAGGATTTCCAGTTTCACGGTGAAGCTGAAATAAGAGAAAATAAATGTAATGGCAAAAGATGTTAAATTTTGTGCAATTTGTGAAGAACGTGAAAGTGTGTATAAGCTAAGCTGCCCAAAAGATGAAACATTTTTGGATAGTTTGAGGGAGGCTTCATTGCTCGGAAAGATAATGATCGTTATCGGAATGAAACTAAACAAAATTCATTCTTAAAAAAATAAACAAAGAAACATTTTTCACATTCTACTTCACACTGTGTGGAGAAAGTTTTTGCTTAACTGAAGTCGAGAAAAACAAAATATTGTTCCTTAAAATCTATTTATAACAACGTTTTAAAAAAGCAAAACATTAGACCAGCATAACAGATACGTGCTTCAGGGTTACAAAAAAAAAAAAACAAAAAGTGTAGTTTTGACCGGGGCACGTTTATACGGATTTTGTTCAATGAATTTTCTAAATTTTATGTTTTAACCTCGGAAATTTCAGGCATTAAGGTTTCATGAAGCAGTTAATGGAGTTAAAATTGGTGCATTCTGTTGTTGCTCAGTTTCTGTTTTTAACAGTTAAAAAAATTATTTTTGAGTCCAAGTCGTTTGCGTAAACTTGCCCGGACACCGGGGCACGTTTACGCATTTTTTATTTTAACACCTAACGTGGTTCCTGTTAGTGTTTTGAACACACTGTCTTACCATCGTTAAAATAAAACAAATTGATTACAGATTGAATGTGAATAGTGTATAAAGTAAAAGCTGAACGGGCATGAAGACTGCACTACATGATTGCAAGCTATAAGATACGAAGTTGTAACTTATTACAAATTTAATGGCGATGTTCAAAACTACATAGCCTGAAAATGCTAAAAAGTTTCGAAGCAGTTCGGAGCAAAAAAAATATTAGCGTCAGTGCACGTTTAGAAGTAAGACACAGTAAGAACGTGCGTAAAGGTGCTAAGACGTCAACGCGTAAACGCCCCGTCTAGAAGTTTGGGTTTATTTTAAACGTGCAAAAATATTTAATAACATTTCAGTTCATACAAATACAATTCTCGAAAAAGGATAAAATTCTGCTAATTTTTATGTATTTTTTTTCTTTTTTAACTAAGTATTATTTATTCACAATAAGCTTTAAAACGTTCAACTCAAACTTTATTCGACTTGGTAGAAAACAGATTATTCCTTCTGCATGCTAGACCGAAGCTCGACTGATGCTCAAAAACTTGTGAGGTTATTTGCTAGGGAGCAGCATCAATCTGTTATGACTGTTGACTCTCCAGTTATAATGCGTTTTGAAAAAAAAAAGGCACTGCGTAAACATGCCCCGGTCTACCCTAATAAAAGTTAAAATAATCTTCTCTTTAATTTATCTTAAACCTGTACTTTTTACAATCCCAACTTATCTTCCCTCTGATTTTGTTCCTGCTCATATCCCGATATCGAATGGATTGAATTTTCATCCACGTGATGTCAACATTGGTGGCTCTATAAAATACCAAACAACCGAGATTTTCGTGAACTTTCTTTTCGTTTGATTTCTCTCAATTTGGGTTGATCTGGGTTCGGGAGAGGGGTGCGATTGGGATGATCCCCGCTCCCTTGAGAGACTTGACCAGCATTTTTTCGGCATTTAAGTTCAAAAATTACTATTTCAAACTACTCTTCGTGAATTTTGGAGGCTCTCCATCGGAAATATTTCGAATCCTAAGTCTTAAAAACGCAAATCGACCATATAGAATGATGTAAGGTGAAGGGATGGTGCTCGGAACTTTCCCAGAAGATTTTAGAAATTGAAGGTTTAGAAACGAAATTCATTTTTGGAGATGTTAGGGAGAGACGGAGAGGAGAGGTTAAATATGAAAAAAAATCTGAACAGTATAAATTAATTGTCTACAAGGTACGGAGAACTTTTGACTGGCTGCACATTTCACTAGTGATAATGAATCGTCTAGAAAAAAAAAAGAAATATTAGACTTCAAGAACTCCACTTTCAGACTCGGCCAGTGTCCATGGTCCAGTACCAAGCTGCCCACGGCCCACTTGTTTGCCCGCTGATACACAATTTAATTCATCGGCAAGAACTTTGGCGAGATGCGCAATTTTACCAATGAAACTCGGTCGCCAAGAGCGGATCCTAGCAACCCATCTTTCATTCGACCCGAAGAATGAGCGAGCGCATAGAAACATACCCTCACTTCACCTCGTAGAAGAACCTCTTTTTACTCGTTCAGAACAGAATAGGAAATTATGTCCGAGTTCCACGCGGTCCAGCATCCAATTCTTCCAGTGCTCCATGTGTTTTGATCTGGTGTCCCGTCCGGATATTTGTGAATTCAATTTTCAATTTTGAATACCATGTCATAAAACGCGAACGCGTTTCCCGTTCTCTGGCCGTGTGGTGTTTGTTTGTTTACATTCGAAAATATATTGTGACTTGAAAGATGGGCATGATGAGGAGCTGCGCAAGGCACAGTGTTTGCTTCCTGTCTTTCACCATGTGGGTAAGTCGTGATTTATGTTTTGTATATTTTCCTTCCTTTTTTATTTGTATTTCTTGGATACTATGTTTACGAAAGATAACTTTCAGTTAAATATGCTTACACACTAGGATTTTTATTTTAAATTTTCATTTTCAGAATCTTGCTTTTTTTTAACAGTACGTCAGTAGTGTATGTTTCAATAAAATGACTGATAGTTATCAAATTAAGATTTGATGAACTAATGAGCTGTCTAGACCAGGGGTTTTCAAGGGGAGGGGGTCGCGAGATATGGAAGAAAAGTTAAAAAAAAAAAAAAATTTATTGCTGTGTTTTTCTTTAAAAAAGACAGGGGTACCCACAAAGGGGGATTATAGCGTAAGTTTCGCCACAAAAATAGGTGAGGGGGGGGGCTTTTTAAAATTTATTTATTGATTTATTTTTAATTTAAATTATTCATTTTATTTTATTGTATTCTGTTTATATTTCATTTCATTTATTTATTTATTCAGTTTGTGTGTGTGTCTCTCATTGGCATAGCACTGAACTTTTCTAATAAAATAATAATAAAAATAGTAGTAGTAATAATAATAAATAAATTAATTAATAAATAGAATTTTTTAAAAAGTAAATGAAATAAAAAAAGAAAACTAAAAATAAAAAAAAAAAAATAATATTTAAAAAAATAAAAAAAGAGCTAAAAATAAAAAAAAATAAAAAAGGGAAAGAGTGTTGAGACTGGGGGGGGGGGGAATTTGCGCCATTGAACTTGGGGGGGGGGGATGGGCACTCCTGAAAAAAGGAGTACACATAAAGCATCTAATACACATAGAAGTAGGTTTTTGTGTTTTATTAGCTAGTGGGATGCATGAGTTTGTTTGGAATTAACACCACACATTTTTATACAACTATATACTTATGCAAAAATACGTGACATGTGACAAGAGGGGAAGGGTAAGGTGAAAAAAAGACACTTTGTACCACAGGGGAGCGCTGTTAATTTGAGCGCTTTTTAAAACAGTATGTCAGTAGTGCACGTTTCAATAAAGTGATTGATAATTATCAAATTAAGATTTGAAAACTAATGAACAATCTAGACACAATTTTGGCAAAATATTCTTTTTCAGGGACGTCCACAAATGATGTTACGCTTTGAAGGGGAGAGGGATGCATGAAATTGTGACAGTTTGTGACAAGGGGGAGGGAGGGGATAAAAAAGTGTGACATCACACATTTTTATGCAGCTATATGCTTATGCAAAATATCGTGACATAATCAATGGACAGCCACAGTCCCCTCAGGGCGCTTTTGTTGTTGTGGGAGGTCGATGTTTTATTTATTTTTTCCTTTTCGGAAGGGATTTTCTTTTTTGCGGGAAGGGCTGTCTTATCACCTTTTCAACTTAGTGCTTCAAAACAAAAATGGCAGAAGAGTCAACATTGCACACTAAAAAATCGATAAAAGTATTCAAAGTTAGCAGCTTTTTTTTTTTAAAAAACACTTTTGACAAAGTTCAGGTGTATAAAAGAAGAGTCAACTTATACGCGGTGGTTCAGTGAAAAAAAGAAAAAAAAAAGTGAACCAAATTATTGAGATAAGATAAATAAATAATTTTCAGAGTTTATAACCTTTTCGAAAATTTAATCTTTACATTTAAAATTGTAAATTAATCACTAAAACTTATCAAAATCCAGGTTATTACTTAGAAACTGACGATTTAATTACGTTTTGGGGCACATTAAAAATATGTAGGTCTTCGTGCTCAACCAGAAAAGTAGTGCCGCATCTGCGATTTTGCTCAGCCAGATCGAATCTAGACTTAGCCGCATTGGCCCAGCTTTTTTTCAAGGTTTTGTACCAAGTTTCAACGAAAAAACAACCCACAGTAATAGTGATTTTGCCACCTCTTGGAAGTTGCCACCCCCTAGAAGTTGGCTCCCACCTAGACCCGGCCCGACAGAAAAGTCGCTAAGAATCTGAGATGAAATACTTTGTCATGGGGGAAATTGGAAGAGTGGGACATCTTCTATACATTTTTACTAAAACATCAAGCTAAATTTATATCTTTTGTAGATGTTTTAAAGTAATGAAGTTAAAGTCGATTCTCTTGATTCCCATAAGTGGCCAAAATATCTCTAAAGCAATCAAACACTGACCGTCTCATTGGTTAGTTGAAAAGAAATTGAATTGCGCTATATTTCCCATCTACCATCTTCTTTTTATCAAATAATTTTTATTCATTTGACAACAACATGGTGGTTATATGCCATCTTATTGTTATTATTAATAGTTAAGTAAACAATGTTTCATTAAAACAACGTTACGTTCTTGGTTCTAATATATGATGACTCTCGATGGGCGAAGGTTTAACAAATCTAATTTGTTAAATCAGAGTTGGTAATATTGCCGGCAAAAAGGTTATTTTTGCCGGTACGGTGGAAAAAAATCCAGACAAAAAGGAAAAACCAGCAAGAATAGGAAAATTGACAAAAACCCAGTTACAAATAGAGTTTTATTGAATTATGTTAATTAACTGATAGCAATGATACAAATAATACATTGTAAAGAAATATGTTGGTTACAACTTTTGTTATTTGTTCTATCTTTACTTATAATAAAGCTGAAAGTCTGTGTCTCTGGATATCGGGAAGTCTGGATGTCTGTTACGCGCATAGCGCCTAGAACGTTCGACCGATTTTTATGAAATTTGGCACAGAATTAGCTCGTGGCATAATGGAGAGCAACTCGGAGCGATTTTTCGAAAATTCGATTTTGTTCTTTTTTTATTCAAATTTTAAGAACATTTTTCCGATCAATGAACGAGTAAATTACCAAATTATCATAACGTTGAACCGTAGGGCGAGCAAATGAACATAGCAAATTGGCGAGAAATTCATCATCCATTATTCGTAAATATACAGGCGAACCAAATGACCTTTTAATTTTCTACTACGGGCAAAGCTCTGCGGGTACCGCTAGTTAATTTATAAAATTAAAAATACATATAGTAGTGATTTTAAATATCTGCTTATAAACTTCCATATAAGCGGTCGCCAATCGCGAACGGGCGACCATTTCATTGAAAAAAATTATTTCGTATATCGTGCTACGACAACACGCTTCAATCCTGAGACGTCAGCGCAATTTTTTTCTACAAACGTCAAACGTGGCTACTATTTTCTATGACTGGTAGCCAGTGGCTATTACTCAAAATTCCTACTGCTACAACATATTGCAACATATTAACTATTTTAATAAGTCTATTTTAAAAAATTTAAAAATTGGTAAATTTATTAAAATTGTCAAACTTTTTTATACCCCCTCCCATTCCAAAAATGCTACAAGAAGAAAATTTGTATATGCTCTATGGCGGGTAAATTAAAATACAAAGCAAATTAGGGCAGTGAATTAAATAGAGCACGAACTCATTTCATACAGCATTTTACTTCAAACATGCAGACAATAAAGTAAGACAAACAACGTTAGAAGAAGCACAAATTTGCAAATTACAGCAGACACGTGTTTCGGCGTCTGCTGTAATTTGCAAATTTGTGCTTCTTCTAACGTTGTTTGTCTTACTTTACTGTTCAGCACAAAGATATTTATTTATCTTATTTATCTTGTGCAGACAATAGCTTGGAATTGGTGCTTCATTTTCGAAAACAAACAGCGATTAAACGGTGTTCTTAATTTACAGTTTAAAAACATAAAAATGTATTTTGTTGAACGGATTTGAGATAGTATCGTTCATAATAGGCTTAGTTTCTAGCACTGTATTCAAAGTTTGAGTTAGGACAGACGCACAACAAGATAAAATGAACAAAACATTATTTTCGCATGCTTTTTCAGTATGGTAGATTTCTAAGATTTGTTTGAATTTAGTAACGGTAAGTTTGATTTTCATAGATGAGCCTATTCGACAGTAATTGAATGAATATTTCTATAAGAGGATTTGAGGAACTTATCTTTTGTTTGCATGTAACGACCTTGGATGACCAAGATTATCGCGTTTAATGAAGCAGAATTATTTCCTCCGCCAGTGGCAAATCGGATGTAGGAATGTTTGTTTTTGCTATTTTCTTAGAGTGAGTTTTAAGAGATTATTGAATGTTCCTTTAATGCATTTCATTTAAGACCCTTTATCTTTAAACATATCAAGAAAACATCTCCATTAAAAACCTTTAATGTGTTTAGGCATGAAATTAAAGAAAAAAGAACATTAAATTAAAAAAATAATAATGAAAAAAAAAAGATGGCTAAGTATTTTTATACCAGATAATAATAACATTTATAATTGTCAATAATGATAATGATAATAATGTTTATTTCATCTGCTGCTGTGCCTGAAATCAGTTCTCAATTATAACCCACACCTAAATTGTTGGACGTAAGAGACTCAGGGTTGGCAAAAACCCGGTTTTTTTTTTAAAAGCACATGGACCCACGGTTTTTTTGGGTTTTTTAAAATAAAACCCAAAAAAACCCAACTAAAGCTGGGTTTTTTAAAAAGAAATGAGGGTTTTTTTTTGTCTTTTTTTAGGGAAAATGTGGAGTACTTGTAACATATTGTAGCATAAGTATATGGGTAAAGTGCAAAAATTGTCTTGGGGTAAAAAAGCTGGAAAACTAGTTAAAATTCAGAGTTTTTTGAAGAAAAGTAAAAGACTACAAAACCCAAAAATGGTGAAGTTTCAGATTTTTTAGCTTCCATGATTACCAACAGTTAAGTCAAAGTTACTTCTCGCGAGATAAAATCTATTGTTCGTTTTTAATTACTATGATTTTTTTTCTTGCATTTTACTTTATTCTATTTCATTTTGTTATGCAAAACTACTGTAGAACCTCAAGTAGTTTAAAAATCCCTTTTTAGTGAATTCCAGCTTAATCAAGACATTTCTTTGAACTTTATGTTGCCTATTTTTCTATTCCTGTGTACAGAGTAAGAAATATTAAACTTTTTCGTAAGATAATGAAAATACTGTACATCCTATTCTGCTTTCTGTCTGACCATTTGAGAAACCTGTTGATTTCTAAAAAATATACCTTGTTTATTCGAGATTTGTGACGTGTTGGTTTGCAGAAAATAATTCACATGAAAGCCTTTTAGCTAGAGTAGTTTCCTCTGTACAATCTACAAATATTGAGAAAATCAGACAAGACAGGACTAAGTCAAGATAATTTGAGTTATTTATTGACGAGTTAAAGAAAAAAGTTTAATATATTTATTTAAAATCTTTGAAGTATTTTTTTAATGCCGTCAAGAGTTATAAGAAATACTATTAAAGTTCAAAATTCATTTTTTATGTACATTGCCTGTGGTAAAGAACAACTAAAAAATAAGTTTAAATTGTAAAAGTATTTAAATTAATCAATTTTTTAAAAAATTTCTCAAAAAATTTAAAAAACCCAAAAGTGGGTAAAATAATGGGTTTTTTTAAATGGGTTTTTTCAAAAAAACCCATTGGGTCCAACCCAATTGGGTCCGATCTGGCCAACCCTGAAGAGACTGTAATCTGTTGCGCTCTGATTAGCATAGTTCTGCACGATATACACAACTCGAATGCCCAAAAAATGGCAAATGTTGTGTTGCGCACAGTTATGTTAGTGTTAGACCTTCGTTCAGTACCGTTTCTCCTTGAGCAAAAATAAAATACGAAACATTTTTTAAATTAGACAAAAGTGTCGTTATATTTATACAGATAGAAATTATACTAATAATTATTAAAACCGAATATTGAAATTATTGTTGACGTAATCAGAATTACCAGACCACAGTGGTTTTGGGGAACAAAATTAGTTTGAGTATTACTGAATACAGCGCATTCGGAAACAGCTATTGCTTAAAAACGATGAATAGGATGAAAGACATGCAACCTTTTAATCATAATAAGAGTGGGCAATGAGAGCCTTCTTTTAAAAAATTAGTACAAAGTTTATGTGATCTTGACGAAAAATTACTTGTTGTGTGCGCTTAGGAATCTCATTTAGTCTGTTCAAAACAAAATAAAAAAGTATACACGAAAGAAAGAAAAAAAATTGAGAAGTATGCTAATAAAATTTGCCAATGAGAGCTATCGAAAATAATTTAATTGAATTAAAACAATTTGCTTTTAGATTAATTACAACAAACAGTTAATTAATAAAATGTCCGTAGTTATTGTAAAAATGTAAGTAAAAAATTAATGAATGTAAAGTAAATAGTAAATTATATGAATAAATAAATGGTCAACTGAAATAAAAATCACTATGTTTTTTTAGCAAAATATTTATGAAGAAAACGATATTCAGTGAGCTCCCGTGTTTTGAAATAGTATGGTAAAGTGTGTATGTAAAATGCTATTGGACTCAGTTTACAGTGCCACCTATCTAGTAATATTTAAACTATGTTATTTAACATTTAGTTGATTCCTGTCAGATAATAGTAAGTGCTTACCTCTAAAGATAAATGTATGTTATTGCACAAGCCATTTTTTAAATTTGACACTGATTTTGTGATATGTAGTGGTACATCGAAAATAATCTTTGTTGTTATAAAGCTTTTGTTATAAACATTTTAAATATTGACTGAAGCCTACTGATGTTCAGTGCACTGGTTATTTGCTTAATATTAGGAATGTTTCGATTTTAAAAGCGTAGTACATGTTTTCAAGTGCATGTGTCAAAGTGATAGTTTATTTAATTTGTTTACTTCTTCATTTATTAATCTATTCATTCATTGGTTCAAGATATAATTTGTTTACATATTCATTCATTTTTTTATTCACCTGTTTATTCATCATTTAAAAATTTATATTTGTGACTGATTAAACTGTCATAATTTACTAATAAATATTCACTAATTTATGCGCTTATTTATTTAGTAATTCATTAATTTATTTTTCATTCATTATTTCATTCAATTATTCGTTTATTCAAGAAAAACAATCTCAATAATCAAATAGAAAGCATTTCATTTGAAAAATATTTTCATTGTCATTTTGTCCCAAGTTGGGGGAAAAGGAATAATTTTTCACTTTTATTTGAAGGGACAAAATAACTAATAAATATTAAAAATCACGTTCCAGTGCAGGTTTTAATATAAAATGCTTTATTCTCTCTTTATGTAATGCCATTTTCCAAAGGAATTTTCAACTTTTTCAATTTTAGAAAAAATGTTATTCGTCTTAACTATTTCACTCTGCTCCAAATTTCATTACTTATAAAGGCTCACAAAATTTAATTTAAATTTCTATTTTGAAGTTAAAAGAGTTTAAACAAATTGTGTTTAATCAATCCAATCCTAATAAAGTGATGGTCACTGCATATCATTAATAAATTTCACTGAATTGAAAATACTATTATTAATAAATTTATAAGTATTATTATTAACTAGCAAAAATACCCGGCGTTGCCTGGGTCAGTAATAATTATGCGAAAAAATCGTTACCTGCTTTTGTTTTCTGTTTTAAGTGAAAGAATTTAAAACACATCTTTTTGACGTGATTAAAAATCGAGTTTCTTCCTTACCAAGAAAACTAAAATAGCAATAAGTATAAAGAACAAAATAGTACTGATTTAGAAACGAAATCACTATATTTAAGCATATACAAATTTCCAAAACATGAAATTAATCTTCTCATGTTTAAAAAGATTAATCTCTTGATACTTTTTTTTAATATGGAGTTTAAAACCTTCTCTGTATAACTATTGAAGTACGAAGTTTTAAAAAAAATGTAGCCGCGCTCGTAATCCCCTTATACTTGCTTTAGTTATTTTGGGAAATTTCAATCACTGTGGGTTCTTGGTGCGATTTTACCGAATTTGCTTGAACCGTTTTGGAATACCTTCGATGATGCTCCCCCCTTCTTTCCTTACTTTTTAAAACGATATGATATTAATTTTCATTGAGATATTATCGCCAGGTGCTGAGATACTTTTGGTCACCATAAAATGGCGCTAAAGAGTTTCATCCGAAATTTTTCCAAAATAAGTAGTAAAATTTGGGAATTGTTTGACATTGTGCAAAAAGGAAAATTAATGAAAGTTTTTGTGCTGTTTGTGGATTTGCCTAATTTAGTCGCTGGATTATTTAACACAGTAAAAAAAAAAGTTTTTTTTAAGATTCTTTGATTGGCGATATTTTGTTTACATGGTGAAAGCTGAGAAACATTATGACGTAGTCTTCGGCTTCAAAAACAGCGATGTTGAAAATAAATGCCAAATGCATCAGCTACGGAAATCTTTCTGCAAAAGTTTTGGCGATCTGCTGATTGATTGGATAATGAGTAAGTGTTCAATCAGCATCAATAATATTAAAAACCATTAATTACATTAAAGTTTCATTTAAATGGAAAATGATCAGTCAAATCATGTATTATTTGCCAATCTTGTGCAAAAATCTTACTTCAAGATTTGACTTGAGAAAAGACTTGAACGGTCATGAAAAGCAAAGATAGTCAACAATACAACAATTGCCGCTATCGACAGGGAGTTGAGATGATACACTAAATACTGTATTGAGTTGAGGAAAGCCTTCGAACATGGAACTAAAAAGCTCATAACTCGTTTTTTATTCTACTTAGAAATTTCGAATAGGTGCCATATTCAGCAGAAAAATCAGAGCTTTCGATGGACATATAATGTAAATACGTGCAAGTATTTTTTCATCCCTACATTAGAGAATTTATACGAAAATTGTATTTTATTGCCCCTCTAAGGGGGTTTTGAAGCCCATAACGGGACGAAAACTACCCTATGTGTTATTCTGATGCATAAGCTATATTATTGTGAAGTTTCATCAAAATCCGTTCATTAGTTTTTGCGTGAAAGAGTAACAATCATCCATACATCCATACAGACAAACTTTCGCATATATAATAGTAGTAAGATAAGTTTCATCATTAATGAATTTTATAGATCGCTTTGAACATTGAAAGTGATACCATTTCATGAGCATGTACTTTTAAAGATTTAAAATTTAAAAATAATTGAAAATATTGCAAGAATATCAAAAATAAATTTATGTATACTCATCAAATGAATCAATAAGAAATACTAAAACTAAAGAAGCAAACTGCCCACCAAGCAGAAAAAGCTTGATGAAGATTTACTGCTAAATCGATAGAGCGATTAAAACCCTGCTTAGCTGAAAGTCCTCCATAACCCTGTTCATCAATAAAGTTGACTTTCAAGAAAGTGTGAGGAAAATGAAATGATATGAAATTAAAAAAATACTTAAAGCGGTTTATGAATTTACTAGTGATACCCGCACGGCTTTGCCCGTAATAGAAAAATTAACAGGTCTTTTGGTTCGCCTGTATATTTACAAATAATGTATGGTGAATTTTCTCGCCAGTTTTCTTGTACCCATGTTACGGTTCCACGTTATGATAATTTCGTATCTCGCCAATTGGCTTGTGCCTATGTTACGGTTCCACTTTATGATAATTTCGTAAATAATGTATGGTGAATTTTCTCGCCAATTGGCTTGTACCCATGGTACAGTTCCACGTTATGATAATTTCGTATCTCGCCAATTGACTTGTGCCCATGTTACGGTTCCACGTTATGATAATTTCGTAATTTACTCGTCCATCTTATGATAATTTTGTTCTTAAAATTGGAATAGAAAAAGAACCACAACGAATTTTCGAAAAATCGCTTCGAGGTGCACACCCCCATGCTACAAACTAATTTTGTGCCAAATTTCATGAAATTCGGCCGAACGGTCTAGGCGCTATGCGCGTCACAGAGATCCAGACATCCAAACATCCTCCGGACATCCGGACAGAGGAGAGACTTTCAGCTTTATTATTAGTAAAGATTTTCAAGAAAAAAAAATATCGGCGTTAAATTTTCAAGATAATATTCCTTTTCCGATCAACCTCAATAACTATAAAAACGATTTTTCCTTTTTTTTGAGATACATGAGTGAAGTAAATTTATAAACGAATTTTGCTTAGATCATTCGTGTGTATTGTACATGACTGAAAAAAGATGCTCATTCTATTATAAAGAAGCGTATGACCAAAATGAAATTAAATTAAATTAAAAAAAAAAATACTTGATAAGATATGTCAATTTATTTTGAAACATCTCGGTTATTTCTTAGCCAATAAACCGAAATGGATATAAACTTTGAGATTCAAGCGCAAATAAGTAAATAAATAAATAAATTTTACTTAGGTTATTCGTGTATGTTGTATTGTACGTGCTTAAAAAAAGGTGCTCTTCCCTTTGTAATTAAATATCTAAACAAAACGAAATGAAATTAAATTGGAAAATATTTGATGCAATAGTTAAGTTTATTTGCAAAAAAAAAAAAAAAAAAAAAAAGCTAAACAATATTAAAACTTTCCGTTTGTTTCTTTGTCGATAAACCGAAATGGATGTAAAAATGACTTTTTTTTTCTGTTTTATTTTCTGGGTTAAAAAAAAAAGTTTGTTTTGGTCATTATTGTGCATTGCACTACATGACTGCAAATATATATATATATATATATATATATATATATATATATATATATATATATATATATATATATATATATATAAAATAAAAATAAATAAATAAATAAGTAAATAAAAAGAAAAAAAAAAAAAGAAAGAAATCCTCTTCTTTTTGCAGAGAAAGGTGTGAGGAAAAGGAAATTAAATTAAATAAATCATAATTTTAATAATAAAAATGATGCGATTTATAAATTTGTTTGTCAGAAGATTAAAATTTTACAATTATTTCTTTGCTGATTAATCAAAATGATTAAAAGAACTATTTCTTTTCAATGAAAGACCAAGGTTTTTTTATTTTGTTTTTATTTTGAACCTTCTTAGAGCAGTGTAGCTTTCAGAATTTCTTATTTTACATTTAGCTTATAAATCTAGCGACCACGAAATCTTATGATTCCATTTCTTTCTCTCAATCAACAACTTTTTACCCCGAGAACTGCGGCCATGTTCTACATTGAAAATAATCATAAAATGAGCTGATGTGTGCATCACATGACTTCCTTTTACTCCAATTTAATGTCATTTTCTCATTATTGGTAGTTTTAATATGATTCAATAGTTTACTCTCTAAATATCACACACAATGGCAAATTGAAACAAGATTAAAAAAAAAAAAAATCAGCCAAATTTGTCGCCAAGTTTGCGACAAAACGTGGTGACCAAAGACTAGCGATATATCGCCAAGTGTCCGCCAAATTATAACACCACTTATTTCCCCCCCAAAAGGGGCAAAAAAACCCCTTTGGAGCATATGAATGCAACCAAAAAAAAGGTGCACAACTAGACCCCACTAGGAGTCTACGTACCAATTTTCAACTTTCTAGGACATTCCGTTCTTGAGTTATGTGACATACATACACACATACGCACATACATACGTACATACAGACGTCACGAGAGAACACGTTGTAATTAACTCGGGGATCATCAAAATTGGTAATTTTGGTGTCTGTACGTTCCTAGGCACATATCCACGTGTAGTCGGGTTGAAAAAAAAAAAACTCAACATTCATTTGGGGCGTGAGCAAAATGGAAATTAAGGCCGATTTTTGGGTGAAATTTTTTTCGCGAATACAATACTTCTTTTTTTGTAAAAGGAAGTAAAACAAGAGCACTTTTGCTGTTTCTGCTTACATCCAAGAATACGAGAATAATAACTTGACCTGGAGAAAAAATGGCAGCCATCTATATTTATGACTTGTCTACAATATTTACGCAAGTTGGGTAAACATCATTATGCAAATAAGTGCTGAAGCTGAATTTTAAGCTTTCGGGAAAAATAGCTTTCCATTTACTGTCTCGCTATTTAAATGAAAGATTTAAAGCTTTTGAAGGATAAATAGAGCCCATTTATTTGGAAATATTTTCTAACTTTTCGCGCTGAAGCACATCTAAGGAAAAATTATCCAATTTTTTTTTTTTTTTTTTGTATTTTTATGCAAAACTGAACTTTTTTTTTTTTCATTCATTGTTAACAGCAATTTAGTTTCATTTTGGAAATGTGGCAAAAGTGTTTTTTTTTTTTTCGCAGAGATCAAGATTTAAAACGATATTGTTGGTCTGGGAGCAAGGGAATTGTACAGAATAAACTCTTATATCAAAAATTGATACCACAGACTTTTCAAAATCTCCCTCTCTCTCTCCTTTTTTGAGAATCTAAACAATTTTCTGATATACACCCAAACCTGTTTTTATGCGGTGGATTAGAAAAAAAAGTTCGAAACTTCACGAGTAGTTTTAAAAAGTTGTTTTCGTAGCACAATTAAAAAAAAATTAATACGGTGGATAGGGACCGCATATAAAAAAGTCTCACATAGAAAATAACCCAAAAACTTACAAAATTGTAATCTTTTCCCGAAACAAAATAAACTAAATAATGATATGTTTTGGCGAATAGTCGGACACAATTTCTCGGAAGAAGAAAATTTTTGGGAGGTCACAGTGACTTCCTATCGGGTTGCCTATGTTGTCACTACCTCACACTCGTTTAAAAAATAATTTCGTCAATTGAATCCCAATCTGATTGAAAATTTAATATACCGCACAAAAAAAAAAAAAAAAAAAAAAAGAAAATAAAAAGAAAAAATTAATTTGAATTTTGACATCTTGAATTCAAATTATGTTTTTCGCAATCACGAGTGTGTGTATGTAGGCGTGTGTGTTTGTGTATGTGGACTTGTGTGTTTCTGTGTAGGGGGTATGTGTTTATGTGTGTAGGCATGTGTGTTTGTGTCTGTGTGCTGGGATAAGTGTGTGGGTAGTAGTGTGAATGAATGTGTGGGGGGGGGTGTATGTGTGTGTAGGCATATGTGTTTGTGTCTGTGTGCAGGCATGAATGTGTTGGTAGTTGTGTGTATGTGTGTGTATGTGTAGGTGTCTGTATGTATGCGTGTGTGTATGTGTATCTGTGTGTGTGTGTGTGTGTGTGTGCGTGTGTGTGTGTATTTGTGTAAGTATGCGCGTGTGCGTAGGACATGGATACAATCTGAAGATGGATTTCGCTATAGGAGCAGCATCGTGAGGAGCCGGTCAACGGTGATGGTGCGGAGGGTGGCGGTGGGAAAATAAAATGATAGGACGCCAAAAACAGTCAAATGAAAGCAATAAGCAATAAGCAATCGTGATTGCTCAAAAAAAGAAATTTTGATTACTGAGTCTCACCATTTTTTTTCCTTTCAATTGTGGCTTTTTTTTTTTTCTTTCTTTTTTTTTTTTTTTTTGACGTTAAAAACTATACGTGTTGCTGCACTTGAACCTTGCTTATTGTTGATATTGCCAAAATAAAACATCCTATAAGTTTTCAGAATAGCAATGCCGGATCTAGGGAAGAACAAGCCGAGGCTTTGTCCCGGTCAGCAACTTCTGGACAACCCTATTTTTTTTCCCGCTCTGTAACTCGTTAGAAAAATTTGAAAGAAGAAGGGCGGCAGTTTCTAGTTTTTTTCCCTTTTTCTGAAAAAAGATCCCGCACAATAGATTAGTTAAATTTTTAAGTGAAGAAATGTAATCACTGTCACATGGTTGGTTGTTGTTGTTATTGTTGTCTTGTGCTAGCTAGGCTGGCAATGGAGTTATTTTCTTCAGTCAAAAGTAGTACTTTTAGTCACTGAAATTGATAGAATAAGCAAAATAAATAAATAAATAAATAAATAAATAATAAAAAATTAAAAAAAAAACAGAAAATACTTTTGTTTTCCCAACAGTTATTTTTTAATAAATTTTTTTAAATGTCCGATTTTTCAAACACGGCTTGGTCTTGATGACGTCACAAATGATGCTGTTTGGAGCATCTTTCTTCCACGTTATGATAATCAAGAAGCGAATTAAAATTGCGCTCTACGCTTGCTATTAACCATATCGTTGCCAATAACACACGAGTAAAGATGCAAATTAAATATTTTGCTCTGTGAACGGTAACACTGAATGACATTCCAGCATTTGTGATGTCATCGGCAGAAGCGTACCGATTTAAGTAACTTTTTAAAAATATTAAACTTAAACAAATGATTTAAAAATGGTGAGATTATATGTTTTTAAGCATGCGCTTTCAGAACAAATACGTTTAAAATTCTGGAAACGATTCCATTGAAGCCCACTGCTGCTCTTTTCCAACTGTACTGTGATTTGGTGTGAAGTTCGACTCCTACGCCTTACACACATGCCATAAGGACTCGTTTATAGGACAGGCAGTCAACTATTCACAGCACAACACATTTACACAAATAAAAAACAAATGCAGGAGGGAGAGAAAGTACACTCTTGTTCGAGTCGGGATATGAGCCCGGGACCTTCTTGTTGCAATCAGACTCCTCTGACCGCTAGATAAGGCTATTGACACGATACTTTGTAATTAACTGATGTACTTGTACTTTGTACTTGTAATGAACTGATTGTTGTGTGCCTCTTTTGTGGAGGTTTAAAATGAATTTTCACGTAAAGATATAATCTTTTGTTGGATCGTACTTGGAATATTCTTATAGTCTCCCGGTTTTTTTAGATTAACAATTTATTTGGCTTACGATTTGTCTCACTGCATTATGACTGATTCTAGCATTCAGAAATTCAAAACTTATTTCCAATAAAAAAGATATTTTTTTGTAATCCAGAAACTAGCATATGTTATATTTTTAGCAACTTTTGATTTACAACTTTGTTATTTCTCATTGAGTTGTTGTTAATAGTTAAAAACACTATTGATCGAATTTGATAGTTGAAGCTATCGATAAACCGCTATTTGCAGTTTTAGAACTTGAATACGTCACCTTGCGATGATTAAAGGGGGAATGGGGTTGTTTTCTTCAGTCAAAAGTACTACTTCTAGTCACTGAAATTGATAGAATATGCAAAAATAATAACATGGGCCCAGAAAATACTTTCATTTTCCAAACAGTTATTTTTTAATTTACTTTTTAAACTGTCCGATTTTTCAAACAAGGCGTGGTCTTGATGACGTCACAAATGATGCATTTTGGCGCATCTTTCTACAGCGTTTCCACGTTATGATAATCAAGGAGCGAATTAAACATTGCGCTCTACGCTTGCTTATCAACCCTATCGTTGCCAATACACGTGAATAAAGATGCGAATTAAATATTTTGCTCTGTAAATGGCCACACTGAATGGCATTTCATCATTTGTGATGTCATCGGCAGAAATATAAACAATAAAAGCTCACCGATTTAAGTATTTTTTAAAAAATATAAAACTTGAGCAACTTATTTAAGAAAGGGTTAGATCCTACGTTTTTAAACATACTCTTTCAGAAAAAAAAACACTTTTAAAATTTTGGAAACTACCCCATTAGTCGATAAAGTAAATATCATTTCAGTTTTGCCCGGAGAAAGCAGATGTCTGATTGGACAGGTCATATCTTACGTAAGAGTCTTGGCTTTACCTCTTTCAACATCCGCTAGCCAGAGACTGCGGTGTCTGTTATAGATTATTTGAATTGCAAATTGCTAACAGCAGTAGATAGACCGGGGCATGTTTACGCGGATTTTTTTCAACGAATTTTTAAATTTTTATGTTTTAACTTAGGAAACTTTAGACATTGCGGTTTTATGAAGCAGTTAATGGAGTCAAAATTGGTATATTCAGTTGCTGCTCAGCTTGTGTTTTTAACCGTTAAATAAATTATATTTGAGTCCAAGTCGGTTGCGTAAACTTGCCCCGGACAAAGGGCACGTTTACGCATATTTATTTCGACACCTAACGTGGTTCTGTTAGTGTTTTGAACATACTGTCTTACCATCGATAAAATAAAGCAAATTTATTATAGACTGAATAGTGTATAAAGTTGAAGCTGAAGGGGCATGAAGACAGCACTATATGATTGTAGCCTATAAGATACGAATGTGTAACTTAATTAAAAATTAAATGTTAATTTTCAAAACTAAATAGCCGGAAAATACTAAAAATGTTTGTGACAGTTTGGAGCGAAAAAAGTGTCTGGGGCACGTTTAAGTAAGACACAGGTAAGAACGATCGTAAAGGTGTTCCGACGTTCAACGCGGATACTTCCCAGTCGAAAAGTTTGAATTTATTTTTAACGTGCAAAAAAAATTAACAACATTTCAGTTCATACAAATACAATTTTCAAAAAAGGATAAAATTCTGCAAATTTTTAAATATTTTTTTTTTAAATTAAGTATGATTTCTTCACAATAAGCTTCAATACGTTCAACACAAAACTTACTCAACTTGGTAGAAAACAGATTATTCTTTCTGCATGCTGGAACGAAGCTTGACTAATGACCTGTGAGAATGTTTGCTAAGGAGTAGCATCAATCTGTTATGACTGTTGACTCACCAGTTATAATTCGTTTTGAAAAAAGGGCACTGCGTAAACGTGCCCCGGTCTATCCTAAGGCACCTTTGAACGAAAAAATCTTCAATGAGTGAATTTTGCAAAAAAAAAAAAAAAAAAACTTTATCTCACATTTATTACAAGAAAGCTCGCCCATGAATATTCAGCAACTTCCAGACAAAAAAAAATGTACTTTAGCAAAGAAAAAACTGATCGATTGCTTCAGGCATACATAACATGGGCTTGATTGAAAAAGGCCGCAAAAATTCTTCGAGTTCTTGGCTGTCATTTAATGTCAAGCAGAAGTGCGGTGTTTAATTGGATAGATTCTGCTCCATCTTCATCAGAGATCCTCATGGTGCTTCAGGGTCTTGTGGTCACGTGACTCTGCTGATTGAGGAAACAGGACGAAACAATTGAAAGTCATTACGGAAGGAAATTTAGGCGATGAAATTGTCATTGGCGAGGAGTCTTCTTTGCCGTTGATGGAATCGTGTGCAGATGAGAGAATTACTTATGTCGCTGATGATTCTCACCTGAAAACTTTTTCCGTGCATTCAGTCATGCTCAATCGTAGATATTTTTTGAATTCTCTCACCAACTATACGTGGCTTCAGGCAGTATACTTAGTAGGCAATAAATTGAAGTCCTCGGTGCAGGATCGTGCACAGAAATTTTGGGGTCCCCCTCCATATTATTTATTCCTTCGTCCCAACATATAGTTCACCCCTCCTTTTGAAAATCTTGGGCCCCCTTCAGACTCGGGCCCGGGCCAACAGGTGTTCCTCTCCCCCCCCTTGTGCACGCCCCTGCCTAGTTGTGAAAAAGTGCAGAACTGCATTTAAAAAATTTCATGAATCACAAAAACAGTTTAAAAAGTTCATTTCAGAAGATTTTCTCTTCATATTTAATATTATTTTGGAAATAGTCTCTGTTAAATCGATTTCAATGATATTTTGAAAAAAATAAATGTTAAATATGTTGTGATTTCTTGTTAGGTATTGAAACTGCTTCGTTCTGGCTCCAAGTACATATAATAATCCAAATGCATTTTAAATTTTGAATAATAATTCAAATAACATTTGGTTAGTTCCAGGGCTTAATTTTCATGGGAAATTGGAGAAGTACTAAAGTACTTAAAATATTTTACTTATTTTACTAAAGTACTTAAGATTCGTATTTACAACGATAGTGTTTTTGTAAGAACATCATCTATTCTTTCCACAAATCTAGTTTTGCAAAAATATAAGATGCTAAGCCAAAAAAAAAGTGCTTTTATAAGAAATCTATTTTTTTTTTCACAAATCTAGGTTTGCAAAAATATAAAATGCTAAGCAATGAGAAGTGTTTTTGTAAGAAAACCGTCCACTCTTTCTTTAAGTCTAGTTTTGCAAAAATATAAAATGCCAAACCATGAAAAGTGTTTTTGTAAGAAATTCATATGCTCTTTCCCCCAATCTATTTTTGTAAAAATGTGAGATAAATCTTTGAAAGTGTTTTAATAAGAAATTCATGTATTCTTTCCACAAATCTATTTTTACAAAAATAGAAGGTGCTAAACAATGAAAAGTTTTTTTTACAAAAAAAAAAAAAAAATCATTTATTCATTCCAGAAATCTAGTTTCACAAAAATATAAAATGCTTAACCATGAAAAGTGTTTTATGTTAGAAATCCACATATTCCTTCTACAACCCTTGTTTTCCAAAAATATAAAATGCTTAACCATAAAAAGTGTATTTTGTTAGAATCCATGTATTCTTTCCACAAATCGAGTTCTTCTAAAATATAAAATGCTAAACCACGAAAAATGTTTTTTTAGAAATCCATCATACATTCTTTCCACAAATCTATTTTCGCAAAAATATAAAATGATAAACCACGAAAAGTCTTTTTTTGGTCAGAAATCCGTGTATTCTTTCCATAAATCTAGTTTGCAAAAATATAAGATGCTGATCATGAAAAGTGCTTTTGTAATAAATTCATCTACTCTTTCCACAAATCTAGTTTTGCAAAAATATAAAATGCTAAACCATGAAAAAGAATAGATACGTTCGCACAAGGATAACCCTCTGTTTCAATAACTTCAAAAAGAGTTCGAATAAATATCTTTTTAGACAATGTACGATAACCTTTACCACTAAGTTAGATTTAGGATTTGTTTCTGCCGGAAACGCCCAACTAATATTATATTGAAAAATAAGCATTTGTTATACTCTTGCTACTATGTTTCTTTGATTGTATAACAAAACAAAGGCACAATTGCAAATGATGAAGGCGAAAACAATACGCTTTTTTTTAGAATTCTCTAAGCCGAAAATCAACTCTTTCATTTCATTGTTTTGTCCTTTCTGAAAAAGGTTTCATTTTTACAGAATTGTACACATTATTCACGCAATTGAAGGAACTTTAAATGCTTTTTAGTTTTACTTTTATTTCTTATATTTGAACACATACCTTAATAAAAGTTTGCTGAACACTATAAGAGTTCAGAATTGTTTTTCTGTATTAATGTAATGTAGATCTTTGACTTTATTTCGATAACTAATACCCCCAATATCAGCTTCTTGCCTTGATAAAAGGGTTCCTTGTAAATCCGAAACTATGAAACATTTAGTATCCAACCCAGCTCAATCTTTTTTTTTTTTTTTTGAAATTTTACAGGAGAGACAAGAAGTATTTCATGCGCTGCCCACTTAATTTTTTTTCTCCAAAAGTTTGATTTTTTTTTCTTTTAAAAAACATTTGTTCTTCAATCTTTGATCTGCAGTAACGTTTAATTACGTTTAAAATTTTTTTAGATTGAGCTGGCTGGTTTTGAAGTAAATTCTTCTTTTTGAAGTTTTATTTTTTAGTTTTCCGTTAAAATTCTAATTAAATTAATGTGGTTTCTCAGTTTTATACCATGTACTAACCTGTACATTCAAAAATTTGAGTTGCTAAGCAATTTATCATAATAATGTTTTTGATGTTATCCACCGTACGTTTTTACAGCTGTGCTATGGTAAAAAAGTATGAATTGAGCTGGTTTTGGAGGAAAACGAGGTTTTGGCTGGGGTTTTGTATCTGATTGAGAGGGATTCGCTTTAGATTGCTTTGTAGCCCAGTAGTATAGACCAGGCTCATCATTTAGGGGGGGGGGGGCGGGGGGTCAGGGGCCAACTGTCTTGCTGGCTTTGGAAAACCAATGTATTTTCATGTAAGTGGGCGTAGTTTTTTGCTTCTTTGATATAATTGACACTGAGTATACCCCCTTTGCGCCACTCGCGGAAATACTCGAAATGAAGAGCCTGGTATAGACAAAGAAGTATCAATTTAGGAAATAAACTTTCAAAAGTCATGAATTAAGCTACTTAGATACTTAACTCTCCCACGACAAATCAAGATTCAAACAACCAGATATTTTTGTAAGCGGTAGAAAGTATCTTTGTATACACTGCTGAACAAAATCTGAACATCGCAATACATCTCATCCCTGAAGCAACACATTAATATTCAATCTTTTACTGGGTTGACAAATTGCGAGAATTTCTGAGGTCTTTTTCCCAGAACTAAGTCCCGGAGGAAAACAAACTTAGTGAATCGTGAGGTATTTTTCCTCTCATTGGATTACCAACGAGTAATCTCTGTTTCTTACGGAATCACCACTTTCTATGCTGGAAGCGACCTTGAAAATCACCGTTCAAAGTGAAGGCGTGTTTGCACCCATTGTCTCTTTCATAATTCAGTGTTTGACAGCCAATACGGATCATTCACATCGAGTGTCCCATTATGCTGCTTCATCCCGAAAACGGTGTATGGATTACCCAAACAAACTGTGTTTTGTCAATTTTTTACTTGCCTTTGAGTTATTTTTTTGGACAAGTTAACAGGCAGTTCTGTAACATATTTTTCCCCTTGTGCATCTGACATTCGTGCTCAGTGCATAATTGCAAAGACAGTTGAGAGGATTTTTCCACTTATGTGGGTTATTCAGTTATGTAAACTGATCATTATAAAAAAAGGTAAACTTAGGACAGCTAAGGGCTGCTCGGGTCAATAGACTCTATAGCAGTGAATGGGGACGTTTCCAATATTTTAAAAGTATTTTTTTCTGAAAGAACATGCTGAAAAACACAGGATCTAACCATTTTTTAAATAATTTGTTTAAGTTTAATATTTTTAAAAAAATACTTTAATCGGCACGCTTTTAATGTTTATGCTTCTGTCCGATGACATCACAAATGATGAAATGCCATTCTGTGTTGCTATTCACAGTGCAAAATATTTAATTCGCATATTTACTCATGTGTATTGGCAACGATATGGTTGATAGCAAACGTAGAGCGCAATTTTAATTCGCTTCTTGATTATCATAACGAGGAAACGCGGTACAAAATACGCCAAAGAGCATCATTTGTGGCGTCATCAAGACCACGCCTTGTTTGCAAAATCGAACACTTTAAAAAATTAATTAAAAAATAACTGTTGGGAAAATGAAAGAATTTTCCGGGTCCTTTTTTTTTTGTTTTTTTTTTTGTTTGTTTATTCTATCAATTTCAGTAACTAAAAGTACTACTTTTGACTGAAGGAAACAACCCCATTCCAACCCAAGGTACGTGGGCCGCTTGCGGTCCCACTGTGAAGATTTCTGTGCCAGCCTAACGATTTTGCTTCAATACTTTTTTCCATATTAGCTGGCACTTCAGTAACCACTAGTGTAACAAATGGAGTCGAAGTTGGAGTCGGGAGTCGAATTCTTTGAAATTCAAAGAGTCGGAGTAGGTCGTTCCCCTCCGAGTCTGTATTTCTGCCAAAGCTACGGAGTCGGAATCGGAGTCGTGGAGTCGAAGCCCGAGTGATTTTGGGATGCATGAGTCAAAGTCGAAAGCTCCAAAATTCTAGGAGTTGGAGACTAGGATCTGGTTATTTTCCCATTCTGCAGCTCTGGTCATCACGCTTGGAATTCATTTCATTTTTATTAACCGACTTCAAAAAAGAGGCGGTTGTCAATTCATACCGTATGTATGTTTTTTTTTTTTTTTTTTGTCCACTCATAGCGTCTCACCTAGTGAACCGATTTTGATGATTCTTTTTTTAATGGATAGGGGATGGCTCAACTTAGGTCCCATTACTTTATTTGACCATATTTGTTCTTTAGAGAAACAGTTATGGGCAAAAAACAGTAAATTTTATGCAATTTCCCTATTAAATGATTAAAATGATATTGTAGCGAAGTTCGCACTTTTCATCCGTGGATAACGGTGGCTCAGTGGTAGAGTTCTCGCCTCCCACACGAGCGACCCGGGTTCAAATCCCGACTAGGGCAAAGTGAATTTTACTAAAATTTCGTTTCTACTGTTTCCCGTATTTTCTCGAATCTTCTATTAATTTCTGTATCTTTCCAAAGTCTGGAAAGTTCCAGCACTTTCTCAAGTTGTATATAAGGAGATGTAACGTTCATTCGTGGTTCTGAATAAAGATCTCGAGTTGAGACTAACGAGTATTCGCTTCATTTGGCTTTCACATTGTCTTCGCTATCTTCATCTACGCGACAATATGAAACTCATTGTTATAAAAGTTTGGTGCCATATAACAGTATCATTAATAGTAATTGTAATAATTTTGAATGAAGGCTTCTCTGAAGCAAGCATCAAATTTCTTCAAGGGATATTTCGATAATGGGGAATCTGGCGCTGTCGGCTCATTTTTGGCGTAAATAATAAAATTATTTTATTTTAGTAACCCTACTGATTTATAGTAACCCTATGTGAATTATCAAAATCTTCCTTTCTTCAGTGCTATTGCTCCATAGAAGGGGTAAACCTAACCTGGAAGCGAGGTGATGCAGTGATTAGGATCTGCTTAGCCTTCACAATGCTACCATTAGGTTTGACTCAACTACTCTATAGTATTTTTATCGTTATCATCTATGCCGATAACAGATGATCGGGGCTAAGTAAGAAAATACAGGATTGCATCATGAGCAACTTAGATGCTGTGGAATGTAAATTAGTTAGGAAAAACGTAATACTTAAATGGTTATAATTAAATTAACTACGCATGATTTCCAGAGAGGAACAAAGATAAGTTTTTAGTGCCAATCGCTTAAAGTTTAACGCGTGTCAATAGTTTTTTTTTTTTTTTTTAGTATGGAGTATTTTTAAGAAAAAAATGAAGTTTCGTGATGGTAACTTCGTATTATTTCTGAAATACTTACATTTACACTAAAAAGAATGAAATAAAAAAATTTTGAAAAAAAAAAATAGAACCGACTTCAAAATTGCTCTAAAAAGTGAAAAATAATTTTATTCTTTAAACACCATCGATAATGCTTTTAAACATAATTTTTGAAGTTGGCGCAAAAACGATAGATAAAATCATTCACAGCCATAACTCAAATACAACTATAAATTTAACCAGGACCAGTTTCTTCACTATCACATACATTATGCATTGATGACAGCATATTTGAATAGCGATATAAATGTTTCGTTCGTAACTTTGGATACTTTTCTGAAAAAAAAATATGAACGAAGCATGGTTGCACTGGATTTTACGTTTTGTTTTTGCGCCAACTTCAAAAATTATGTTTAAAAGCATTATCGATGGTGTTTAAAGAATAAAATTATTTTTCACTTTTTAGAGCAATTTTGAAGTCGGTTCTATTTTTTTTTCAAAATTTTTTTATTTAGTCATATTTATCTCCGACTTGCGTCACTGTTAAGTCCATAGCATATGGAATTTTGATTTAAACTAATAACTTTTTTTTCTGTTTCTTGAAATCAAAAATGGAGAATATATTCAGAAACGGCACTTTTTTTTTTTTTTTTCAATTACTTGGTGCCAAAAAATCATTTATCTTGTTGCTAATTGTTGAAAAATTCTGAATTGTTAAAAAAAACCTATAAATAGATAAATTAAAAAAATATGCTCTATACATTTTCCTCATCAAGAACTTTTTCCAACAAAGTTTGTTAGAAGCAAATCCGCCTCTGAGTAGGGGATCCTTAAGTTTCTCCGTATTTAAGCGCTATTTTTAAAAAAATTTTTGAACTGTTCAAAACTGAACGAAAAATTATTCAAATCAAAAACTTATTTTCTATTTACGTTCTTCATTAAGAATTTTTTCCAACATAATTTGTTTGAAGCGTTTGCGCATCTTCGTTTCGGATCTGTATTTGCCTTAAATTTCACCGCAGAAACTAATGTTGAGTGTTTTTTTTTTTTTTTTTTTTTAAACTTTTCAAAATTGATTGAAAAACTTTAAGTAAAAAATATAGTATCTTCGTTTCGAGTTCCAACATAGTTTGCTTGAATCAAATTGACCAATAAATTGGAGATTTATATTTTTGCGTTAAATTTCCCCTTAATCATCTGAAAAATTAAGGTTTGACATCTCTTTTTGATGGAACTTTTTAAATGGTAGGTCTTTGCATACCAGGGGTGTCATTTCATTATTACATTTTGAGTATGACTGCATAGTTAAAGTCAAAGCTGCGGAGTTGAGAGTTTATTTTGGGGTATAGGAGTCGGAGTAGAAGTCGAGAGTCGCAGGTTTAAAACTCCAAGTTTCAGAGTCGGTCACTTTCCCTTTAAGTTCGCAACTCAGCCAGTGCTTGCAGAATCAGACGAAGTCCGACTGAGTTTGGGGTGAAAGAGTTGGAGTTCGGAGTCGAAGGGTCTAAAAACCCCGGAGTCGGAGCCGGTCATTTTCTTTTTCCCTCCGCAACCCTGGTTAAAGCAATCTCACAAAAATAGCTAAAAACGCCATTTTCAAAACCACAGAAAGCCTATTTGCTTGTCATATCGCTCGATTTGAAAAAGAGAGCCACAATACGAAATTTTTAATTTTTTTTTTCGCTTAAATTACTTCAAAGGACGTTGTCTTCTTTGGAAAATATTGATTTTTGTTTGAATTTTAACCATTGGAGAACACAACAAACTAATGCAAATTGCCTTAAGAGTTCAACTTCAAACGCTTCCTCTGTAAAATTTCATTTCTTCGTATTGTGGCACTCTTCTTCCAAATGAGTGATATATAGTTAGTTATAAATAGAACGCAATGAACCATAAACAGAATCTTATCTACAATGTTTCTTAGTGAAATCTCTGCTAATACATGTAAAGCTACATGAGAATTAAATAATTCCACCATCATAATGTCATTTCACTTGCTGTGAAAGATGTTCCACCAACTTCACTCAGACGTAAATGTCAGTTCCTCCGTAATAGCTTCGCCAGTAAATTAGTCGTGGAACATTGAGTTCATGATTTTTGGAATACGGTACTCTGCGATAGTATTTAATGTCGTAATAAACAGTGTTACTTTAATCTGAATTACTCTAGTCATTTGTCTTCAGAAGCTTCTTAGTTTCGTTTCACATCACCCGAGAAATGGCGAGATGAATTATAAATATACCAAAATTTGTGTTATGTCCTGAAATTTAATTTCATCCATTCAATCTTCAGATTTTATGACTAGGGGGAGGGAGATTGCAATTAAAACTTCCCTGTTTGGACCTATGTAGAGTTCGCAGGGGAGAGCCAGGAGGTAGAGACTGCGCTATATTTATGCCAAAATGCAGTTTGAAAAATTATTTCTAGCTTGTCCAGATATCCAATCCAGTAGATGTTACAGCTTTAGACTCCTGCTGCTAAATCAACTATATAAACTAGAATTTTTTCATTTTATTTCGGCATAAATGGAGTGATATCCCCTGCCTCACGACTTTTCGTTATGTATGCTACGTATGGACCTAGAAAAAAAGAAATGTGCAATAAGAAAATACTCATTCAAAGTTTTTACACTCAGGTGAGAGCTTCTTTTTCAATTGAAGTTCTCATTATCAAGTTGTTGCAATTTTTATAGAAAATCATTTTTTTGCTGCTGTTGAATATAATACGCTTTGAACCTGTGATGGAAATCACATGGAATACATGCAGTGAGAAAATTCACTTTTTTGTCCAAATATAGCCATTTTTTCTTCACGTAGCCCCTGTTTTCTTATTGCAACTTTCGTTTCTCCATATGCCTTTTTGTATCAAGTTTCACAGATTTACGTATACCAGTGCTTGTTCATTGATCGAAATTCGACCATATTCATAACTGAAACTTATATGAATTTTCCATGTTTCCAACATTTTAATTTTTACTCTTACGAAGATCCAAACAAATTAACTTTAACAACGATTACCCTATATGTGACTATATATTTGATAAATATTTAAAGGACAAATAGGAATAAGGGAAAGATAGATAGAAGCATGATTTAAAGAATCTGATGAACTACAATAATATATGTTGACATAACCAACCGTTGTTACTAAACAAGCTGTATTGGTCCCGTTTCCGATTTGATACTTGAAATATTTTTCTTTTCTACGCTGTTTGAAATTACTGGGTAAGTATTGGATAATGGTACCATGCATTCTCACGTTCAGTTTTTCAAGCAATGAATTTGCTTTTTTCCAGTGATTGAAACCATTTTAGGTAATCCTACTGACAGAAATCATGTCAAGTATTCAGTCTACTTTTCAATGGTGGTAAAAATTATTGGATAATAACAATTTAGCAGTGAGTAGATATTACTTGCATATTTTGACAGTAAATATTTTGACAGTTTCAATGGCGGATTAAGTTGTGTCAAAAAAAAAAAAAAAAAAAACTTATAATTTCAATGTAAATATAAATTAACTATTTAAAGAACCTTCTATTCGTTGGGATACAGAAAAATCTTTTAGATACGCTTCCAAGAGAATATACTTGCTCAAATAATATTTGGTCTAGTTGCTAGAGTGTTACCGCTTCGTAGATAAACTTGGTACTTTGAATATTTCCTATGTTCAAAGTTCCTTAACCTGATGAGAAAAAGGAAATTATCCATTATATTTGTGAAAAATAGTTTGGTCACGTTTATTTTCCACATCAGCGCACCTAAATCATCAAGTAAGTCGTTGCGTTTGGCCATGTTTTGAATGCACCAGCTCTGGGAAGACTGATGGAGTTCTTCTGAGACTTAGCGTGAAAATAGTTTTCATCTTCTTTGGGTTGAGTTTATATAATCAAAGTTGAGGTTTCTAACGTAGTGGAAAACAGTGAAAAGGTGTGGAAAGCAAAATATCAGCCTTATTTCAGTACATATTGGCAAAAATAGGTGAAAGGAGCTCTGTCGTTTTTGTGGCAAGGAAAGATCTTAACACTTCAATGGCCTAAACACGATTGATATCTTTTCTGAAATGGTTAATTAAGCTTTTTCTTCAACTACCATGTTTATTGTATAACCGTAGCCTCAGGATCGCCACATAGCACGAAAAATGGTACGTTCTTTTTATACCTGGAATCGAGCCCGGATTGTCTTGGTGAAAGCACGGATACCCATCCTCATCCCTCTGAAGGACGATGGCGCACCCCTTCACTTGCTGTGAAGCATATCCCCCCCCCCAAAAAAAAAACAAGACTCAACCCAAAAAACCCAAAGGAGATCAAAACCCCTGTAAAATTGACTCATCTAAACTTTTTAATGGCGCATTCTGCGCCACGAGCCACCCTTCCCTTTGTGGACCCACGAATAAAAGACAGTAGCTCTAATGCCTGGACGACATGGAATTGATAAGTTATTTACCTACAGCAGCCAGAATGATAATGATTTAGCACAAGATGCAACGGGAACAAAATACGCGTGGAGGGTCTCACCACAAGCGAAAATTTATTTGTTCCGTATCACGTCACAGTGTAATCGACAAATCATAGTTCTCTGGTTGAAAATGGTTTTAAATAATGAAAATAATTGACGGACAATGAGTAGAGGGAGAGAGAGAGATAATGACATCGTGTTAATTAAGTCATGTAGAGCCAGTGACGTCAGCTGAATGTCTGCGATTATGATTTTGTTGCTGTGGTCACTTGAGGGTGGGTGAATTCAGTATAATGCTGAAGGCGGGAATACTTTAACAATATTTACTGCTATAACGGTCAACAGCAGTTTTTCCCAACATTTTTGGGCTCATTGCCCTCTCTAGAGTTTGACCAACACCTATCGTCCCCCTCCCTCTTGAAACAAAAACATCGATGTGAACATCGATATTGTTGAAAACATAAATGCTTAATTTTTAACGGAAGTAAAATGTAAAAAAATGGAGCAACTTTATCCATCAATTATTCTTAGACTAAAAAATAAATAATAATAAAAAGTTTCTAATTTACATATTTTTACTATTCTAAAACAAACTGGGGCATTTGAAGGAAGATGCGATTAACATCATTGACGCAGTTTTTAAAGACAGAAGTATATTTTTTATGAAATTATTTTTTTTTCAATTTGGAATCTGGAGGAATTAAGAACACTGACTCTTTAAATTAAAGAAAATAAAAATTTAAAATTTAAAAGTTCTTTAACTTGGCGATGAATGATGAAATAATTTCTAAAGGTTCAACTGAGGAGTGAGGAGAAAGCTCCTGAACTTTAAGTTGTTTCTTTTTTAACTTGTGATTCCTTGTTTGAACTCATAGCGATCAGTTTTGCATACGTTTTTAATTTCGGTACTTGCTGGCTTTTTATTGTTATTATTTTGCCTTTTAAGTATACTCATCGTCCCTCAGGAATTTATCTTCCCCTTAGAACTCACTGGAAGAACTTTTAGGAGGGACAAATGAGGAGAAAACCAACGACGATACCGACATCGATGACACGCAACCAAAAGCGTTTACATTGAAAATATTTAGCCATTCCTCCTCGACAATAGCAAATGATCTTTCTGATTTGTTAGTATAGAAAGATTCTATCATGGAAATGACACAAGTGATCATGGATGCGTTAATGCTCTGCAAAGAACTACAGAAAAAAATTCTTAATGACTGCGAAAAGACTATCATAGCCAGCTCCTTTTTATAAAAAGAACACGAAATTAATTTATGTTTTCTGTACGCATGTTGTGTATAAAAATCGATATAAGTACACATTAAACTTATTTTTCAATTAGTCATTACTAGAATGAAGTAGTTTTATTTATCTAAGGAACCTAACCCCTGTTTTAACACTACTATTAAGTCTCAATTTACGCGGTTTCGATTTACGCGGTATTTCCGTGGAACGTAACCCCCGCTGCTGCAGGGTCTACTGTAATAGAAAATTACTAAACAGCTTTCGCATTCAGACATTTGCTAGAGAGAATCACTGGTAATATAACGGTGAAAGCAATCCCGCGAAATACTCTCATATTTCTCAGATTACACAGAAATCGCAAATCAGTTCATTAGCTTTCGAAACTGGAAAGCGTTGCAAAATGTTTTGCGAACAAAACATTACATCAGAGTTAGATAGTTTAGATCAGGGGCTCTCAACCTTTCGGGCTTTGCTCCCTACCCAGCCCCCGTTCGAACATTAATGCAAGATCACCCCCTACCCTCCTTCTATGTTATCAATGTAAGCAGATAATTCGAAATTTGAAACTAAAGTTAGTTGAGAAAAGCTGAAACTGGTGATTTAATTAAAATGTAGATAACTTTGTGCACAAAATTCAATATTACTACTCTTAAATTTATTTACTATTAGGACACATGAAATCAATTAATCAAAAACTAAACACAAATTAATTTAAGGTGTATAGGTGAAATTGGTATGTAATATATCAGTCATTTCCACAAAACCAGAGGGAGGGCTGCCACTTATTATCCTTTCATTAATGCATTTTGAACATTAGTTTGTGACTGTGACCAAGCACACTTCAAGGCACTTTCAATGTCCAACTCGATATCTTGATTTTAGGTATACTAATCCGCTTAAAACCCAGATTCAGAGATATGTAGATGAAAACCACATTAAAAATTTCGAAAAAACAAAAACAAAAACGATTACATTAAAAACATTTACATATGACTAAAAAACTCAGTTAATTATAGATTGTTAAACTGTGTTACTCCATTATTTCATCGTTCACACCTCCATCAAAATTCTTTTACGACACCCTAAGGTGGCGCCCACCCAGGTTGAGAACCGCTGGATTAGATAAACATATGCGGCAGTGAGAATCAAAGGGATGTAAGTGGACATTTTCAAGTTTTGAGTAAAACGCATTTAAAGATATCAGCCTAAGGTAGGCTTTGATTGAATTTTTTTTCTAAATCATGCTATACAGCAGCACCTACCAGGGCTGCTAGTACTACCTCTTGCCCCAAGATAGAAAAGGGGTTCACCTACCATTTGTTCTGATTATCTCCAAATTTTTAATTTTGCCACTTGCATCCCTTTGCTTCTCACTGCCTCATATGTACGATATATGTAAGCATTGAATGGAATAATTTGAAGCAGTTGATTACTGTGAATAAAACATGTATTATATCCAATTGAAAATATATAAATCAGAAGCTATTTTGTGTAAAAAAAAAAGTTATTGTTATTATTTTTTTTTTTTTTTTTTTCAACTTGTGTAGCGTACTCTCCTGTGAATAAAATAACAATAAAAATACAGTAAAATCCCGTCACAAAGAACTTCAAGAGACCGCAAATTGTGGTGGTAGTAACGGGAATTTGTTGGAATAGAATTCAAGCAATGCAATCGCACTTGAAACGGAACTGAACATTTATTTCGTTTATACGGATATTTCGTTGTAATGACATTCACTGTGAAGAGATTTCACTTTAATTATGTAACATAAAGAAAGTTCAAGATCCCGTAAGAATATCTTTAAATTCAAACCAAAAAAAAAGAGGGGGGGGGGGAGAAAGAGATAGAAAAGAACAAGACTTCAAAACAAAACTGAAAGGGAAAACAATCATACATATAACTTATATGTATGGTTTTATATACGGTATAACTCAAAATTGCACACAAAAGTTAAAAATGTAGTCATTATTCAAACAGTATCAATATGTACTACTTGAAAAACATAATCTTGTAAATCGGGGGGAAATTATAAATTAAGAGTAATTATCTTTATACTAATGCTTTGCCACGTCAGCAACAATGTTTGCGGATATTCTTTTATTGAAGAAGGAATTGTTGCAAACTCTGGGTCTGCTTAAATATATATGTTTGTTTGTTTGTTATTAATTTATAGTTACGCATAATTATCTATTTAATTTTTGCGCTGACGTTGAAATTTATTTTGAAAACTGTAGTTCTTATGTTATTATAGGATAAATTTACTTTTACTTTTAGAAGCAATTGTTAATTACACGTTTTTATGTACTTTTTATTAAATGAAATTATATTTAAAAACAGAAGCTGGGCCAGGAGCTAAAGCGAGCCTAATTTCTAGTATACTAATAACAATTTTCAACACATCAGTTAAATTTCTTTCGAACAAAAAAAAAAGAAAAGAAAATCAAAGCTTTTTTTTAATCTAGCGACTCCTTTAGAAATTATTATAGCGAAACAGGCAGATAAACAGAAAAGTTGCAAACAAATGTCTATATCCCTTAACCTAATTTTCAGTTTCTTAAAATGTTTTTTGTTTACTTATTTAATCTATTTTTGACTTGTTTTTGCTTTTAGCTGTATATGCAAGTTAGTAAAAAAAAGTAAAACATATGAAAATCAGTTAAATACCTTTGTGCGTAAAAAGAAATAAGAAATAACAACATCAAAAAGCACAAATTGCAGATTACTGCGTAATCTGCAAATTGTGGTTTTTGACGTTGTTATATCTTATTTTATATAAAAATCACTTATTCACAGCAGCATGAAAGGCAATCAAAATAGACTAGATCGTGAGTACGATTAAAAAGGTTTGATTTTAATGGAATCCTCTTCCTCACTCCAACCTAACTGCTTTCTACGTTCGTTTAAATTTTGTTTTTACTAGAGACAGGAAAAAAATGTTTTTTTTTTCAAACAAATAAATTATTATCAAGTTTTTATTTTTTCACACGTGATGCAAATAACCTAGTTATCTTCAGCTCTTTTCCTTTTAGTATGCAAATTTTCAATGCCGGATTGATAAAAATCGGGTGATTTTGGACCAAAATGTCTATAGACTTAATTTCGGATTTTAGCCGTTTTTTCCTTTTTCTTTCTTTTTTAACGTAGCCATAGAAGTAAAAGGAAATGAAATGGTAAAACGATGAGTGATTGTGTTGAATGGAAGCAACTGAACCCATGGCAACTCATTCATTTCTTTCATGTTTCGTTTTGAGCAGTGTAGTCGTCCACAATCATGTTTCAGTCCTACGCTTTTTCTGCTGTCAATCACCGGAATAAACTCACCCGACATTTCACCATCTGATTTATCTTTATGTTCACCAATATGTTACAAAAACCTTGAAACTTTGCTTGATATCTGGGTTTTCATAGCCAGATATTTTAATCTGAAACAAACTGATTTTATATCGATCCCGGATTGAAAATTATCGCTAACTGTAAAAAAGTTATTGATAACGAGGGTAATTAATGCATTGATTTTTTTTCAAAACAAAAGGTTTGAGAAAACAACATTACTTTCGGGTTCCTCTTAATTATTTCTCAAAAATATCTCACTCAGAAAAATTTCAAAAGCGGATGAATTGAGTTCGGACCTTGGAGCAGGAATGGGTAAAGACCCCAAATCACGCGACTCAACAACGGCGAATAGCCGACACGTTTTGCATGAAACTTGCGAAAGAAACCAGATTTCTTCCAACGCTTTTCTTCCACTGCTTTGCTTTAAAATCTGTTACGTGACTTGGTGTCTTTGCTTCACGAATGAGTCTTCACTCCCTCCATTTTATCTCTTCTCATTGGTTCGGACGGTCGTTTTAAAGCTTTGGGGGAATCGAAGAGCGAGAAAGATGGCTCAACACATTTTATATTAAACTAGTGGTAACTGCGCGGCTTTGCCCGTAATAGAAAATTAAAAGGTCTTTTGGTTTACCTGTATATTTACAAATAATGTATGGTGAATTTTCTCGCCAATTGGCTTGTGCCCATGTTACGGTTCGACGTTATGATAATTTCGTAATTTACTCATCCATCTTATGATAATTTTGTTCTTAAAATTGGAATAGAAAAAGAACCACATCGAGTTTTCGAAAAAACACTTCGAGGTGCACACCCCATGCTACAAACTAACTTTGTGCAAAATTTCATGAAAATCGGCCGAACGGTCTAGGCGCTCTGCGCGTCACAGAGATCCTGACAGACAGACAGAGATCCGGACAGAGAGACTTTCATCTTTATTATTAGTAAAGAAAACAACAAATTTTATACAGATGCGTATTAATACATTTTTTAATCCAGGGGTAATTGTTCCTTCTTGATTTCCCAAACGACAATAAGATGGGTTGTAAGAGTATCTGTCTGTTAAATCGTGAGGCTTGAAGAGAAATATCTCTTGATAATGCTCCCTGCCAGGCTTTTTACTTAGTTACGTATTTAATTTATCGCCATATTTTAATATTCATTCATCTTTTCGACTGATACCATCTTTACAAGGGATCATTTCCGTGGCGAAGCTCAGGAAATAGGAAATGATTTTCGGAGGAAATGTTTTAGTGGGAACCTTGCCCGGACGTTCTTCACAATGTTGGCCTTTCTAATTAACCACGGCACTTTAATGAACAGCTTCCCGCGCTAGCACAATGCCGCTGATAAATGAGGTTACTGTATTTTGCTAATTACTTATTTGGGATGCTTTCTTCTTTTTTCTTTATCGGACGTATGTTATAGGAGATTTCCAAAAGTTCGACGAGAGAAAAATCCCATAATGTTAAAAAAAAAAAGGTTAAAAACGAAAAAAAATCTGGTTACTCATTTCCTTCCTCTCCTTTTTATTTTATTCGTTTTTTGCTTGTTCACTTGTTTATTATATTTTGGAGCAGTTTGTAACCTTAAAAATTTTTGAAGCATCTTTTTATCTATAACTAGTTGTACCCGCGCGGCGTTGCCCGAGCTAGAAGTTAAAGCAAGTCCGTTAAACAAAAAAAAAAAAAAAAAAAAAAAAAAAAAAAAAAAAAAAAAAACCGCCCCCTTTTTTATGTGAAATGATCATTTTTCTTCAACTGAAATGCATACACATTTTTTCAAAAGACCTATTAAAGTCTCTCTGGAATTTGAAACTATTCGCCAAAACACATGAAAAGATTAACAGTAGCTTTAAAACTCGAAATACTCCTTCAACTACATAGTTAATCGCTTAACGCGCCAAGCAACCACCCCAGCGTAACCCTGCCCTTTAGCGAGTGAAGCAATTTTTTCCCCTGCAATCTAAAGTGTTTCGCCAAATAAATTATGCTATAATAAAAACGTTATAAAGAACAATCACAATTGAATAATACGACAAATCATATTATTTACTTAGATAAATAACTGTCTTCAACAAACAGAACAAAAACAAACGTTGAAGAAATAAGGAAAACAAAACCCGAGAGAAAAATCCTAATCAAATTACGTACCAGAACATCGGGGAAAAAAAAACACACACACACATTCAAAAATCTGTTCGTTGATCACAACAGCGTCGCATGGGCATGGTTCCTCGCAGCTATCGAAACTGTCAGCCAGCGCCCTATCGAAGAGTTAGTTAACTTACCCAGCCAGGAGTTCATGGAACTAAATAATTAATTAAACAGTTAATTTGCAATTATGAATATTTTGGGCAGTCTGTAAAAAAAAACAGTATATATCCTTCCACAATAAATGGACTATTCAACACGAAAAGAATTTTTTATTCGAACCAGTAGTTACTGAGATTAGCGCGTTCAAACAACCAACTCTTCAGCTTCATAATATTATATATAGCATATAGCCTTCCTCGATGACTAAACTATTCAACTCAAAAAGATTTTTTCAAATTCGAACCAGTAGTTCCTAAGATTACTAAGTTCAACCAAACTCTTCAGGTTTATATTATTAGTTGATTAACCAATACGAAAAATAAGACAATGACACGTTACATATATATATATATATATTTTACAAATTATTCTTAGCATCGTTTTGGATTTTCTCTGAGAAGTACCCTCGAGATTTGCCTCATCGCTGACTCGAACCTACCAGGGTTTAAGTTGGGTTCAAAAGTTTTTTAGCATAAAAGCTAAAATTGAGGGGAAAATGTTAGCAAAATGGTAAAATGTTACACATTCTCATATATTTATATATGACTCAGTGTGTTTCATCTCCAGTTGAAAATACAATTCATATTTTATCTGTGACACCTTTGAAGAAATAAGTACAACAGCTATTTTTTAAAAACATAAAATAAAAAAAGAAAATACGATTGGTGTTTAGAACGTTGCAGTCCCATCCTCCTACACTGTCAAAAATGAAACGCTCAATTTTGACGATTCGGCAATACTCGAGCACTATTTCGTAATTTTCGACGATCCTTTCGTCACCGAATCACGTGATATTTGACGAAGCCAGAAATCTCAAATTTTTCACGAAATTATTTCGTCCCGATTTCGTCACATTGCAGTGCATTCTGGGAGTTTTCGTTTCAATCTTGTACTTGCTCTTTAAATTATCTTACCTCAATTATTCTAAAGGATTCATAAAAAAGGTTAGTATTTATTGAAATTTGTATGTGCAATGTGCCTTCTTTTATGTATTGTTACATTTTTGTTAAGTGTTGTGTTTGCAGTTGTATTTAAAACACATTAAAATTGAAAACGAACGGTTCGATTAGGTTTAGAATTCTGTGTGTGTTAACTTTGAGTCGCCTCCACGTTAGGCTTAGCTAGCGTTGTTTTTTTCATTTGTAAAAGAAAATGTTAGTTCGTTAACATTTGTTTCCAAAAGCATACTTCCTTTATTTCGTTAAAAAAAACTACAAACATGACTAAAGAGTTCGTACGAATTTAAACTTACAAAAAAAAAAAAAAAAAAAACCCTCCCGTAGCTTAACTAACACAGATGATAAATACAGCGCTTTTATAAAAGGCATAGAACTTTGAAGCTTTTACTTTCAACATGGAATATATTACATGGTTATGTGTTTTCATTCTTCTCCATGAATTTTACAAAAATAATTCTGTTAAACGTAGTGTATTTTTTAGTTTAATAGTTCAAATTTGTTTCGTTCTGCATTTTTATTTTCTTAAACAAATACTATATACCAATCCCCCAATATGCTTACCAGCTTACCCCAAGTTGTTTATAATAATCTCCTTTCCCTGCGGCAGATGTTTCTAGCAATAAGTGCTTATGATCATTATTTGTGCAGCCTTTTTTTTTTTTTTTTTACTTGCATAAACATGAAGTAAAGTAAATATCAATTTGATAAAATCATTTTAAGATAGAGAAAATATTAATTTCCATAAAGAACTCTATTTTTGTTCTTGATATTTCAGCAGAATATTTTCAATATTTTTTCAATTTTTCC
This sequence comes from Uloborus diversus, assembly GCF_026930045.1. Classification (NCBI taxonomy): domain Eukaryota; kingdom Metazoa; phylum Arthropoda; class Arachnida; order Araneae; family Uloboridae; genus Uloborus; species Uloborus diversus. The sequence continues at coordinate 151,223,237 of NC_072735.1, forward strand.
GCAAATTAAAATAAATTATTGAAGTGAAGTTTTAATGGTTAACCTCGATTTAAAAAGAAAAAAAAAAGAAAAATTAATTTGAATTTTGACATCTTGAATTCAAATTATGTTTTTCGCAATCACGAGTGTGTGTGTTTATGTGTGTGGGGGGGTATGTGTGTTTGTGTGTAGGGGGGGTATGTGTACGTGTGTAGGCATGTGTGTTTGTGTCTGCGTGCAGGTATGAGTGTGTGGGTAGTTGTGTGTATGAGTGTTTGTGTGGGGGGGGGGAGAATGTGTACGTGTGTGGGCATATGTGTTTGTGTCTGTGTGCAGGCATGAGTGTGTGGGTAGTTGTGTGTAGGTATGTGTGTATGTGTTCGAGTATGTGCTTGTGTGTGTGTGTGTGTGTGTGTGTGTGTGTGTGTACGTGCGTGTATGTATGCGTGTAAGTGTAGGATATTGACGCAACCTGGAGATGGTTTTCGCTAGAGGAGCAGCATCGTGAGGCCGGCCGGTCGACGTGACGGTGGTGGCGCTTCAGAGGATGCTGGCGGGAAAATAAAATGATAGTAATGCCAAAAACAGTCAAATGAAAGCAATAAGCAATCGTGATTGCTCAAAAAAGAAAAGATAGTATAGCATGTTTGAAAATTGTAATAACAATAATAAGCATTTTTTGTTGTTTATTTTCCCACTTCATGCACTAAATTTATAAGTTTTTCTATGTCAATTTGTGTTACATGATTTGTCATAATTATGAATTTTGCCATTATACATAGTTTCTACAGCTAAAATAAATGCAGCATTAATTTTATTGCCATATTTGCCGCCTCAAGATATTGTCAGCAAAAAGTGAGAAATCCCGGTCTACATTAAATCAGACTAAGAAGCATTTTATAGATGAACTTCCAATAAATCCAAATCTTTTAGTTGGAGTTGTGATTTTGCTGAATATAAAGTAAAATGTCTGAAAATTTAACCGAACTTTCAGTTGAAAAATTGAAAGGATAATGAAAATATATGATAAGCTTTATATATGTAACAAGCTTTGCTCACCACACTAGTCCCTATTTTCATTATATACCTTTGAAAAAAAAAATCATTGATATCAGTCAATTAGTTCTCAAGACACAAACAAACAAGAAAATGCACTTTGTTATTGGGTTTCCCCTATCTTTGGCAACTCTTCTCCCTTGGCGTTTTTTATTTACTGCGTGAAAATTGCATATTTTAAAAATCAAATATGCTTAGTTAAAAGGTGATACTCCCTTCGTCTTCGTCCCAAACTAGTAAGTAGAGCTATGATTGAATATTTTTGTACTAGTGATTGATTCTGATGATTTTATGATTTTGTTCGAATATTTTTTAAAGATTTCAAGGTACTATACTATCAATTAACAAATTTACTTGGCAACATTCCCTCTTAAAATCATTGCCAGCTGAGTTAAAAAAATCCGAAGTACACACGCCCTTAAGCTCCATTTTGTAAGTACTCTACCCCCAGTATAGCAGAAAAATCAGTTTTTTTTTCTGCTAAATCCCTATCCATCAGCTAGAAGATAGCTTTATGTAACTACTAGTTAACTTATGAAATGGAGCGTGGCTTCGAGTGTTGGAGCCCTGGGTTTTTGACTCTATTTTGATAGTGGTTTAAGGAGGTAAAGCTCGGTAAGTAAATGTTGTTTATTGATAACATAGCACAATAAAATCTCTGAAAAAAGTGCAAATAAAATCATAATCACCAGTTTCAGTACTACTTAATTCATAAGTACTTTATTGGAACTAATTTGGGTAGGGAGGGGTACTTCAGAAAACATTCGTGACGAAAACCGAAAAAAAAAAACGGTGTATTTTGGTTATCGATTAAAATAAAAAATAAATTTAAAAAAAAAATAATCACAGATCAACGATTTTCGCACCCTTGATTTTTTTATAACTCAAAAAAATGAAAATTTACGACTTGATGTGCAAAAGAATTAACTCGTTTAATGGCTAAATAATGCTGATTCTCGATTAGTTGAAGAAACTCTAATTCTAGAATATTATTCAGAAATTAATTTCAGAAACTAACTGAGAGTCTAGCTGCCTAAATAAAAATTTTGTTCATCCGCTGTAAAAATAACTCATTCTTGCAATCTGCTTGAAAAAAAACTGTCAGCATCGAAATAATAATATATTTTGAAAAATATGAAAATTAAATCAGATGCTTTTCAAAGTCACAAGCGAATCGTAGCTTTTTAACTTAAGAAAAAGAACTGAGATTTCAAAAGTAATCGTGAAAACATGTTTTATTTCAGAAATAAACTGCTGAATTTAATCGAAAAACTTTCCTCGAAATAGAAAAAAGATCCATGTGCATGAGGGCATACACCCATGGACTTAAACCTTTACTTATTATGTATATATTCTCTTTTTAAAACTTTTTTAGGATGGATCCAACATCACGAAGATAATTGGAACAAGGACAGACGAAGACTTTATCATAATTATTACAATATTCTAAATGTTCGTATATTATACATAGATTTCATGTTACACATGTTTGGAAATAAAAATAAAAACTTAGGGGTAAAAAGCAAAGGTATATTTTTATAATTATTTAACAAACATTACACTAAATTAATTTTACCAAAAGATTTATTTCACATCTGCATTTTTTTAAGATTCATATTTTCAAATACCTTTTGCAATTTTGGCAGAGAATTGTTTTCAAAGTATGAAGTATGAAATGCATGCAATAATAAAGTTCCTGTATTAAACATAAATTTGGCCAAATAAACATTCTACATACAAGCAAAATTAATAAAACAAATAATTAATTGGAAAACAAAAAAGGTAAGGTTTTTCTTAAGATTATCTAATTTTATTTTCTGTATCTAATTTTAGAACAAATATGTACTAACTTAAAGTTGTCCATTTTATTGTACTTTTTCTTTGAAATTTGTGGTATAAGTTGGATAAAAATTTTTGTTTTTTTTCTGGAATTTTTTCATGCGATGCAATGAAGAAGAAACTTCTCAGCAATTTTCTCCCGAGCATATATCGACCTAACTGTGCATAAAAGTGGCACATGATTTATTTTTCCAGAACCCAATGTCTGCTGAGGAAGTAACACTTTTATATTCCCAGTAGGGGCAAGGGCGATGTAGGAATTTCTACATCGTGATGCATCGCCATCCTTACATAGCGATGTAGTTCAAACAGTTTGAAATATTCTTTCCATTTTAGGGGCACACCCCCGTCCCCAATTAGGGGTGTTTTCCTTACGAAAATCCAGGCTTTTATCAGATCTTTTTCTAATTTGGCGCATAGGTTCTTTAATCACATGGGGTGGGGTAGTACCCCATATGAATACTACACCATGGGAAAATATCCTATGTGGATTTCCAGCATTAAAGGACATCTGGGCCGAATCTGGAAAAGATCCGATGAAAACTGGATTTTTATAAGGAAAACTCCTGTGGGGTTTGCCACACATAGCGGGACCAAAACTACACTATGAGAATTCCCAAACATCAAAAGACAAATGTACCAAATGTACCAGATCAGACAAAAATTGAGTTCTTATAAGACCCCTCCCCCCCCCCCACACACACGTGGTTTCCCACTCCATAGCGTGACGCAAACGGGAATTCCCGAGCGTCAAAGGACATCTGTGACAGTTTTGGAAAAGACATGATAAAACTGGTTTTTTATAAGAAAACTCCTCATTTGGTGGTCGTCCCCCAATAGCGGGGCAAAAACTACCCTATGAGAATTCCTGAGCATCAATGAACGAACCTCTATGCCAAATTTTGGAAAGATTCAACAAAAAATGAATTTTTTTCAAGGAAAACACCCATCGGGGTTGCCCCCCACCCCCCACCCATACATTGACGAAAGCTAACCTCCGTGAATTCCTGAGCATCAAAGAACCTCTATGGCAAATTTAGAAAAAATCGGACAAAAACTTTTTTTTATACAAGGAGAACCCCCCATGCGGGGTTGCTTCCCCCCCCCTCATCATGAAGGGTTGAAAACTACCATGTGTGAATTCCCGAGCATCAGAGGACCTATGTTCCAAATTTGGAAAAGATATGAAAAAAACTGGTTCTTTAAAAGACCCCCCCCCCGTATTGGGGTTGCCCTCCATAGCGGAAAGAAAACCACCCTATGAGAATTCCTGAGCATCAAATAACGAAACTCTGCCAAATTCGGAAAGATCCAACAAAAACTGGATTTTTTGTAGGGAAACTACCATAGGGGTTGCCCCCCCCCCCCATAGAAGGCCGAAAACTACCCTGCGTAAATCCCCGTGCATCAAAGAGCCTATGTGTCAAATTTTGGAAAGATCCGACAAAAATTGGATTTTTTCAAGGAACCCTCCCCCATCCCCCTTCCCCTTATAAAGTGATGAAAACTACCCTGCTAAATTCTTGAGCATCTAAGAACCTCTGTGGCAAATTTAAAAAAGATCGGACAAAAACTTTTTTTTAATACGGAGAATCCCCAATGCGGGGTTGTCTGCCCCCCCCCCTCCCCCACATAGAGGGACATAAACGACCTTGTGTGAATTCCCGAGCCTAAAATAACGAACCTCGGTGCCAAATTTGGAAAATATCCGACAAAAATTAGATTTTTTAATTAGATATGATGAGGAGTTTAATCTGCAATGATTTGTTTTACCTTTTTAAGAAGTTGTTTGTTTGCATTTTTACATAAATAAAAATTTGCTTGACATATTTTATGTGCCTTTTTTTTTAACAATTACTTGTCTTCTTTTTCTTGGATGGGAAGGGGGGGGGAGTGCAGGCCCGTTGTTTCAATTTTTTCCCAAATATGACAAAGAGTCTGTACTCAATAAAAATTTTACAGAAAACCAACTAAAACAACGGCCAGTAATGTGTAAAAACATGAATGTTCAAAAATCAAGACGGGAGGGGGGGGGGGGTCAATTGACCCCCTGACCCCGTAAATGACGGGCCTGTGAAAGTAACTATACGCAATAAAGTGGGAAACTACGGTGGTAAGATTCTGAATTTAGGATTTGATCACACGCACACAAATCTTATAAAATACAGTCGAACCTCGTTATAACGAACTAAAAGGGACCATTAAAATCGATTATTATAAAACGTGGTTCGCTTTATCCAAAAAACAATAAACAATAAGACAAGAATTGCAAAAAAGTTCATTTCAGCAGTTATTTGTTTTAAACGTGTTCGAATTAACGAGGTTCGACTGTATTCTCAAAAAAAAAAAAAAAAATAATGTGCTCAAAGAAAAAAAAAAAAAGGAAATAAATTTTCTTAAAAATTTACGAAATTAACGTCTTCATATATGACGAAATTAATTTGACGAAACTAATGCTCTCAAAACTACGAAAATGATTGTTAATTTGACGAAACTAGAATGAAGAAATATTTCGTTACATTTGACGAAATTCGCATCCTCAAACCACTAACAAAAGCAGTTTCTTCAATTTGACGAAATGTTCGCTCGGAGCATATCCCTGGAAGTGGTTTCGTCAAAAACGAAGAAAATTTCGTCAAATTTGAAAGTCCATTTCTGAGAGTGTAATAAAGCAGTTATTGGGGGGACATAATGCTGGATAAGACTAATAGTTATTGAACTTAATTGTAGTTTAAACATCTTAGCTAAGATTTAAAAAAGATTAAGTTGATTATCGCCATGCATGCTTCCTCTCTAGGATCATACATTTCTTCTTTTTTTTAAAAGTTATTTATTTTTTATTTGAGCAAAAAAGCGAAAATGCGTTGCTTTATTTTCGCAATTCAGATAGTGTTTTCGCATTATGCGAAAAATGCGACCGTAGCGGAAACTCTGGAACCTACGCTCACTGGTTCGCGACACCCGCACTTTCAAGTCGAGCCACCATGGCTACACATATTTTGCGTTCCAAGCATTTTATATTATAGTACAAATTTTCCCGTTTTAATAACAGTTTTTATTGCTGCTCCACTCCTATTAGTCATAGCGTGATATTATATAGCCTATAGAATTCCTCGATGAATGAACTATTCAACACAAAAAAATTTTTTCTGTTCGAACCAGTAGTTCCTGAGATTAGTGCGTTCAAACAAACAAACTCTACAGCTTTATATTATTGGTATAGATTAGCCGTGTGGAGTCATGGCAGGAGTGTTTTTTCGGCGTGGCAAGGGAGGCTATTTACAACAGGGAAACATGCAATGAATAAGGAAGACTTGATTATTTTTAAATATATTGCATTTTCATTTCTTAAATGCGTATAATGTGGCGTACGTCAGAGAGCACATAACCTATCTTCGCCCCCGAGCCTTGAGATCATTTTGGCTCAGCGGTTAAATCACTGGATTAGTATCACAAAGATCCGTGGTTCAAAACTCAGCCAGAGACGCCTCCTTCATCCTCCACGTCTCGCTCCCTCCACATCCGTGCGCCACATATATTAGTAATGTGAGTCCAACTCGATAAATTCGTCATTGCCAAAAGAAGAAAAAAAAATCTTGCAACAACAAATGACGCATTTCAAAAACCGCAGAGTAGAACAAGACGGTATGGACTGAAATTCGGAGAAAGCCAGGGCCCATCTGCGTCTGTTGAGCTAGTAAAGGTGACATTTCGCGCATACCTCTTACCCACTAAATACCGGAATGCCCTAACTAGTGAGGATCATAACGCAGATTGCGTCATTAACGTTTTTAGAGGCTTGTTTTTTGGCGATTTTTTTTTCTTCAGGGGACTTGTTGTTAGGGGTGTTTTGGGAAGTTCTTGCTCTTGGGGGTCTTCGTAATGTTTGAGGGAGGCGGTGCCATTGCTCTTGCTGGGAAATGGGGGAGGAACCCCTGCAAAATCTTTCAACAGCATACTAAAACTAATGCACTTGGAACGAACACCATCAGTAGGAAGGAATGAACGGTATTTCCATTTGATAAACTGAAAAAGATTCGAAATACGAAAAGAGAAAAAAAAAAAGAAAGATGGAAACTCAAAACGAAACGGGTTAGGTCATGCGATGCAAAAGAAGCACGTCAAAGTGGCAAGTGAGAGTTTGATAGCTCTGAAAATCACGCCATTTTGTGTCGCTTAGCTGAATTCGCGGAGTATTCATTTATAGCCTGATGCGGGGAATTTGCGGTGTTCCGCTAGCTGGACAACGGGTTCACTTATAATGTATACTCCGACATCCGAGAACAGTTGACCGAGCTCAGCCATCGCTTTCTTCAAAAACAGAATTAGAAATGGTTTATAAATAATCATCCGTCACTTTTATTCACTGTCGTTTGTTGTGTTTAACGGCTTGACTGTTGCCTTTTTACGTAATTGTTTTTAGGTCTCGAGTCGAATGATGAATTTTCCAGGAATAACCTCAAAATAGGATGTTTTCTTTGTTTCTTTTTTCATTGGTTTCGGAACATTTGATGAATTTATTCTTGCGAAATAGAGATTAAACCGCAATTAATTTGTTTTTGTATGAACACGGTGGCGCAGCCGGCAGTCACGAAAGGGGTTTTGAGGTGAAACCCCTCCCAGAACTCCATCATATTTTTCTTTTCAAAAATAAGGGGTTAAAAACAAGTATTTGAAAAAGAGGATCATGATCATTAGGGTGGTTCAAAAATACATGTGAAAAAAATAGTTTCTCCTAGATATCAGGACACCCCTCAATATTTTTAGACTTGTGGATAGCAATATACTGGAAGCATTTTAGCTTCCTATTTCAACTGAAAGAGGGTGCTCAACACCTTCCCCCGAATTTCTTCAGTAGGGGAAGGGGGGGGGGGGGGTAAAAATACACTGAACTAAAAAAACAATGCTACATGTTATAATATACATGAGTAATTTGCATATACATTGCAATAAAATAATTATTTACAAAAAATAGCTGGGAAATAAAATGTTTCTAAATTTGGGACATTTTCTATGCTACGTCTAATGTTAAATGGAGGGGTCATTGAGCACCCTCTTAAAGTTTGAGTAAGAAGCTAAAACTTTTACTGCATAATGCTATTAGTAAGGCAAAAAAAAGGGGGGGGGGCGTCCTGGAGTCTAGCTGAAAAAAAAGTTTTTTTAAACCATCCTATTGATCACCCAGCTCTTCCATAGCTGCAGAAATCCTTTTTAGGAAAACAGTTATTAGCTTGTATTTGACACAGTGAAAGCGACTCTGCTATCATCTTGATTTTGACCAGCATGAACTTTGCAAAAATTTTAAATAGATTTTTTTTTTTTACAAAACAAATTTTTCTCCTCAAACTCTCATGATAATTTTCTTGGATGTAGAACTTCTGTATAACTGTTTCGGAAGAACGAGTAAATGGCTTTTCTGTTATGTACATTCATCAAGACATGTATCTGGACGAGAGGTTTTTAATGATCTCATGAAAAAACTAGGAAAACTGAAAAAAAAGGTTAAAATAAAGGTTGTTTACTTATATTCTGCACCCCCACCCCTTCTTCATTTAAAAGTCCTTTTTACATCATTTTTTAAAGCTAATGATACAAATGAATAATTACTAAATCATAGTAAGAGTTTGGTAAAAAATATTAAAACAATATTTTCACATAAGAAATGCATGAAAAAAAAAGCAGCAATTTTCGATTTTGAAAACCGCTTCCAGAAAATATTTCTGGCTGCGCCACTGCATAAACACACAACTTCTTTTCTTGTACCATAATCATAAACTTCTTAGCCTAGTAAAATTATTTACGTTCACTTTAAACTATTTTTTTTAAGTACTGAACCTAAAGTAAAAAAATGTATTTGTGCTCAAAATACGGATAGGGAAAAGAAGTGTTTCTTTGGAAAATGTTTTTCATCGGAAAAAGAATTGTCATTCCATGTCAAATCAACAAATCCTGAGCGTCTCGGATTTTCATGAAACTTTGAGAATTTTACTCTTTGACGTCGAATTTATACATTATTTTAAAATTCTTAAGAGATACTATTTTAATAAGGGTTTAAAATGTTAAAATTTCGGGATTTTTTTTTCTTGAAACTGATTTCAGTCATTTCTCAAGTTTAAATGCATAAAAGCCTTTTTAAAATAAGATATTGCAGAACTCGAGCTCCAGTTTCTAAGAGGAGGAGAGTTCGTGAAATTGTGACAGCTTGTGGCAGTAAAAAGAAAGGGGTCACAACAAGTGTGACATCCTATATTTTTGGTTGAAATAAAAACTTTTTTATGGCAATATTTTATGCAATATAGCGAGATATATGGCAAGGAGAAGAGAGAGGGTGTAAGGCGAAGTGTGATATTTTCTGACAAATTAGGAGAGAGGTCAAATATGTTTTTGAAAATGTTACACCCGATATGGACAGCCCCGTAGTCTATATTCAATTTGTACTGAGTATGGGCTCCCAACTTCCGGGCCCCATTAGGGTGGTTCAAAAATACATGTAAAAAAAAAAGTTTCTCCTGGATAACAGGACACCCCTCAGTATTTTTAGACTTGTGGATAGCAACATACTAGAAGAATTTTAGCTTCCTATTTCAACTGAAAGAGGATGCTCAACCTCTCCCCCAAACTTCATCAGTATGGGGAAGCGGGGGGGGGGGTAAAAATACATTGAACTGATAAAAAACAATGCTACATATTATAATATACACGAGTAATATTCTAATACATTGCAATAAAATAATTATTCACAAGAAAACAGCCAGGCAAAATAAATGTTTCTAAATTTGTGACATTTTTTATGCTACGGGTAATGTTAAATTGAGGGGTCAATGAACACCCATTGAAAATTTAAATAACAATTTAATAGTTTTCCAGCATAATACTATTTGTAAGTCTTAAAAAAAATTAAAAAAGGAGGGGGGGGGGGGTCCTGGATTCTAGCTTAAAAAAAGTTTTTTTGAACCACCCTAGACACTATGCAGTATTTATGCCCTAGAGTAAAAGATACAACATATCTTATGAATATTACTTTGCCCGAGTGTCCCTTTTTATCTTCTCTATGCATCGGTTACATCTCTGCATTCACCACAAGTGCTTTTTATGCAATGCTCCTTCTCTCAAATCTATTTTGCCATTCGCATGTCATTTCGAACGTGAGTCACTGAAGACATTCAACAGCATCTAATCATCATCTCGAATTCCCTCCCCGTGTGGCGCGCGTGTTCACCGTTCCAGGGGTTAATACTCGGCATAAAGAAGCGGGCGCAACGATTAGCGTTAATGTTCGAAAGTGGGGAGGACGATTGGGAATTCTTGTCGTTCCTTTTCCTCCGCATCGAAGCCTGTCATTTTCTTCCTCCCTCTGTCAAGCTCGAGTGCGAGGAGGGAATTACGAGGCCCGTGGTGAGGTTCTATCATGATTCAAGTTCAAGGGTAGATGAAATTAATTAGGGAGAGATGTTTCCTGTAAACTGTGTTTTATCCCGGTTAGGTGAGAAGTTATAAATTAGCGCCATCGCCCTAAGAACTTATGATTAACCGTTTGATCTTTTTAAAGATACTTCTTAGATACATAAGAATTTCAAATGACAAGTTCATAGTTGTTTTGAATATATAATACTCTCTCCGACCCAAATTGATTGCCACATTTGGATACTTTTGCACTGATTATAGATACAGTGCCCGCCGCTTATTAAAATCATATTCATTTTGAGAGCGTTTGAATGTATAAAGCGGCTGATTTTAGAAACCGGCATTCCTACAATCAAAAAATTAAAATGTTTTAAAGTTTAAGTACTCAAAAAAAAGAAGAAGAAATATTTTATTCATATTTTATTTTAAGGTTATCAAAATACATTTGGCATTTTATCGTAATAATAAGTAAAGGTCTAGAACTGTTGATGTATTGTTGTGTGATTAACAGAATTTGAAAGCAAAGATTTTGCACCATTTGAGTGTTTATGAAAGTTTTTGTAACTTTCAAAATTACCTTTTCTTTATTCTAATGTGCATCGTATGACATCAAGCAATTTTCTAACATCTATTGAAGAGAGAAAATTTGGCACCCTATATTTTTTCAGCTCCCAAGACCGATTCCTCCACTTTTTGGTGTAACATAACTTTGGAATTTATTATTTCTGCTGCAATTTTTAACATATTATAGTTGTGTATTTTTCAATTTTTAACATACGATTTCCAAAGCTTGATTTTACAAACCGGTTATAATGATTTTATCAAAAGATGATTTTAACTTGTTTTGACATTGTGATGACTCTGTTCTTCTATATTTTATTTTTAATAGCGGCTGTGTTTATAATCCAGTGATTTTATAAGTAGTGGTTACAGTATTGATTATTTTACGACTTTGTTTGAACATTTTTAAGCGATTTCACGGTGCTATTCTATCAATTAACCACATTCACTGACCAAGCTTTTCTCCATCTCTTTAAATCAGTACCAAATTAATTTCAAAAGTCCAAAGCTCGCACTCCAAAGACAAACTCCATTGCGTAAGAAATCTACTCCAGTATAACATCATTAAAGCGAACGCTCTTAAAACGAATTACTGCTAAGACGAACGCTATATTTGCGATCCCTGTCCAATTGTATTACACATAACGCTATTTATTAGTTTTTGAATAAGACAAATTAATTTTAAAGGTTTCTCTGATTTCGTTTTTATGAGGTTCGACAGTATCAGTATCCCACCAGAAATGCCATTTGCTTTCTAATAAATTCACAATTCATTAATGGAAGATAGTTTTATGCTATTACTGATAGGAGAGTCCTCGCAAAAAGAGGTGTGGCTCTAGAGCGTATGTCAACCCTGGATTTTGAACACTAATTTGGTACTGATTTAAGGAGAGAATTCTCGGAAAATAAATGTTTGGGACAAAGTTTAGACCAGAATGTTGCAACTAATTTGGTACGAAGGAAATATAAAACAGTAATTTAAACTTTGTTCCACGGAATCCTAAGTTACTGATTGATTGAAATTTCAACTGTTCCTTGTCCCTATAAATTGATTTATTAAAATAAAATTTACAAGATTTTAAAAATATTCTCTTGATCTCTTTTTTTAATTTCAACTGTGAAACATTGCAAGTAAATAGAAACGTATTGAAGAATTAGAACAAAATGGCATGACAAGAAAAGGCTAATTTGCGTTAAAAATTTAAAAAGAAGGTAATTGCCATAAGAACAAAATCACACTGAATATTTTCAGGAATTTTCCTTTAATTCAGGTTTTAAAAAGTTCTTTTACTACAGCTAGTGAATTACTAAACTAGGGGGCAAGGATAAATACACTTTATTGGACGTGTAGAAAACAGCTGTCGTAATGCTTCTAAATTCTGAAATGCAAAATTATACCTTTCTTTTGCACGTTACTTCTCATGAAATTCATTACTGATGAAAAAGACAAAAGTAAAGTTTTCCACAAATCGACTCAAGCCTCCTGCTGAATCTCTTTTTGAATAGCTTGACTCTCTAGAATGCACAAAAAAAAGTAAGCTATTTCCCAAATTGCGTGAAATCTCGAACTTTTTTGAAATAATCAAACATAATATACCCACCGTCAACTCTCTTCGTCCTATTCTTCGTGCAAAATCCTATTTCACATAGATAAGCTCTCGCTGCTGGAAAGTAGATTAACTCACGCTAATCATAATGCTGGTATCCCTGAAAAGGAACGTGTAATTTCCCGGAGGTTTGGTGCATTTGACGACTTTCTTCAGCGAACCATAACGGCCGAACTTCCCGATCTAAACACGGGTGGAACACGGTTTGTATATGGGCTATTTTCGTTTTCAACCTTCACGCAGGATTAGATTCTCCCTGGATGCCACCTTCTTCCCTTTTGTACGTACAAAGAAGATTGGGCACTCTTGACCGCGCCTCCCCCATCACTCCCATCCCAAGCATCAACTGAGCCAAGAAGCAATAAAAAGGACACCTGCGTGTTTAATTTGTCCCAAATTTGATGGACGTACCAGATTGGCAGCGTTCCGAAATTGCAGTTCGTCTTTGTTGAATCTACTGCACGGAATGGCTAGCTGCATGCACGTTAGAGTGGTTCAAAAAAACTTTTTTCAGCTGGAGTACAGGACACCCCCCCCCTTTTTTTTAGACTTACTAATAGTATTGTGCTGTAAAAGATATAGCTTCTTTCGCAAATTTTAAGAGGGCTTAATTTAAGCTCAATGAGCCCTCAATTTAACATTAGCCGTGTACCATAGAAAATGTCATACATTTAGAAAACTTTAATTTCCCCGGCTGTTTTTTTTTTTGGAAATAATTATTTTATTGCAATGTAGATGCATATTATCAGTGTATAATATAGTATGTAGCATAGCTTTTCAGTTCAATGTAGTTTTTTAACCAACCTGCCCGTACTAATGAAATTTGGGGAAGGGGGGTTGAGCACCCCCTTTAGTTGAAATGGGAAGCTAAAATTCTTCCAGTATGTTCCTATCCACAAGTCTAAAACTATTGAGGGGTGTCCTGTCACCTAGGAGAAACTTTTTTTTTGCATGTATTTTTGAGCCACCCTAATGCACATCTGGTTCAATTACTCAATATGTACCGCTATAATGCATGATATAATTCCTTAAACCAGTGGTTCTCAACCTGTGGTCCGCGAGGAACTTTTCATGTGGATCGCGAACAGTTACTGAAAATTAATCTGCATCGTTTTTATAGTTGTAATGAAATTTATTAAGGAAAACTTTTGGATTCATCTCATTTCACCTAATATGCAAATGTGGTGAAAACATTATTTTCACCGTATATGGTTCGCTAAGGATTCAAAGGGGTACCAAGTGGGCCTTAGTAGTAAAAAGGTAGGCCGTGGTGGCCTGATCGGTAAGGCATCGGATCGGAGGGTCCCGGATTCAGTCCTAGCCGGTTACTGGTGACTGGAGGGATCTTAAATAAGGTCGTGGCTCAAGTCCGTGGTCCAAGTGAAACGATACCTCCCGGGGGTGTTGGACCAGGGATTGCTTAGCTTCTTTTCGGATTAAAAAATCAGAGCTGTCTTCAGGGTTACATCCAACTGGTTAAACCACAAGTAGTAGTAGGTACGGGGAACCCTGGAGTGAAAAATGGAAAGTAGTGAAAAGGTTGGGAGCCACTACCTTAGATATCTTTTGACAGAAGTTCTACCATGGCAACCTGGCATTCCGCTACAAAGCGCTTTTACCCGGAGTAAGTCAAACTCTTTCCCTTAGCTCCATGTCATATGCAAGAACATATTTGTAGTACATTCGATTTCTTGTTAGTCTTTTTTGAATCTTCTTCACGGGATGGCTAGCTGCATACACAAGTCAGACATTTGTCATTCATATATGAAATTTCTGTTTTGCCGTTTCAAAACTTCTTCATCCAACGCCGCACATTGCTGATGTTCATAAGAGCATCCCCATAAACATTTTAACAGCGATCTTGAATTTCCTCAGGTGCACAACCTTCTTTCGACAGAAATTCAATGACAACTTTCATTTGTCTTCAGATCCATAGTTCTCATTCTGAAAAAAATTATACGTTCGTATACTATAGCATAATTATAGTAAAAGAACAGCATTGATAGTCTAATAGAAAATAAGGAACACAGTGGAATAATTTTCATTTCTTACGTTATAGTTTCTTTAATTTAAGTTCTAAAGAAATTTTAGTCATAGAACAAGATTATAAAACTCCTGAGCTATCACTGTAATGTTTTTCAGAATTTTATGTTCGTTAAAAAAAAAGGATTTTTGAATGGCTGTCGATATGTCTAAATGTGCCCCATGTGGGGGCACAGAAGGACAAGGCATGAGGTAAACTAGCGCATTATAAAAATTAGCTTTATCATGACAACATATTATTAAGAGTCCCGGTTATCCACCGTAAACGGATCGGCCCATAGGCGGATAATGAGAAGGGTTACATTAATGAAAAAACAAAAAATACTAAAATAAATTTACGAATCAATTTAATAACAGTACCAAAATTCTGTTAACATAAATATATTGCGCAGAACGGAATCAAATGCTTGTATTTGTATTTGTAGTGGCAATAACTTATCGTGTCACCCTCCCCCTCGTCCTTCAAATACAAAATAAATTTAAAAAAGACATGAAATTCATACAATTTTAAGAAACAAGTGCATTTATGTTTTATCGAACTTTTAAGTAGGATAATGTACGAAAGACAAATAAAAAATTACAAACGCTTTTTACATATCTTGCTCTATAACGCATGTGCGCTGGCCGTCGAGAGGTCAAAAAAAGAAAGGGGCTGTGTGAAATTGATGGTCCCTTAATTATTTCAAACGTATCTCAAGCACAGGGAATGATAATGGTGTTCTGGTTTTTGGTTTAAAAGAAAGTCCTTACTAGGCATAAGTATTGTCAATTTAAACCTAATCGTGAGCATAGTATTCACTCCATGATGTGAGGTGGAAAAGAACGGGGGTCTGGGGGTTTCCACCGGAAATTTTTCAAATTTGTAGTCTTAAAAATGCATTTTACTTCATAATTTTCAAAATTTGCAATTCGACTTAGGGTCGACCCACCAGACGGATGACACCCGGGGCGGACCGCTCCCCGTCCTCCCCTGTAGCGAGCCACTGCTAATACTAATTGTTATGTTTTTGTTTGATGCCTGATCTTCCTTCTCATTAGGTTTAATGTAGGTATTGAATAAGCTGGTATTTTATCATTTGGGGAAATTCGGACTTTCATTTGGTAAATTGATTTTTTTCATCCCAAAAATTCAAGTTAGCGGCGCTTATGGTCACAGATAAATAATTTAGCTTCCCCATTGTAAAAATCCCGTTTCATGTTGATGACTAGACTTAAAAGAAATGCTTATTATCTTTTCTCTACTAATAATAAAACTGAAAGTCTGTATGTCTGAATCTCTGGATGTCTATCATGCGCTTAGCAACTACACTGTTGGGCCAATTTTGAATCTCTGTATGTCTATTACGCGATTAGCGCCTAGACTGTTCGGCCAATTTTGATGAAATTTGGCAAAAAGCGGTAGCATAGAGGTGAGCACTTTGATCCGATTTTTCAAAAATTTGATTTGGTTCTTTTTCAATTCCAATTTTTAGAACATTTTATCGAGCAAATTTTCTTACACGGACGAGATGACATGGACGAGTAAATTATCATAACTAAGACGAGCAAATTACCATAACATAGGCGAGCAAGTTAGCATAGCAAATTGGCGGGAAATTCATTACCTATTATTTGTAAATATACAGGCGAACCAAATGACCTTTTAATTTTCTACTGCGGCGAGTACCGCTAGTAAAAAATAAAATTAAGACGTCAATTGTACCATGAAAAATACAATAGCTTCCACAAGTTGTTCTTTTATCAGTCTGTTAAAGGAAAAATACAGTACTTTAATTAAAAGCTACGTATTTTTACGTGACGAAAGGGAAAAGTTTGATTAAAAATAAAAAGACACTTGGAAAAAAGAGTAGCTTCTTGCGAAACATCTTCCGCATTTTTTTTCTCCCAAAGAGGTTTGAAAAATCTATTTAAGAATTTTTTTCCCTAGAAATAAAAAGTTTTTTTTTTTTTTTTTGTGCTAACAATTGTTTTCTATAAAATTGCAAAACAGTAAGAAAAATAGAACACAAAAGAAACTTATCGTTTCTCACTTCCTAAACCTGTTTCTTTTTTATCTTCGCTAGACGCAGCCAAGAGTGGGAAACAAAATGCTTTGTTTATTGTTTATTGATGCGCGAAAATGTCGCGTTTTGCATCTTGCGGCAATATCGGAATTTTCCTTTTATTTTCAGCGCTTTTTGCATAAATGTTCTTTCTTCTTAACTAACCTTAATATGAATCGATTTGGAAAGTTAACCGTGACCTTCAAGTGTCTTAGATATCTCTCATTTCACACATTTGTTAAAAGCTTCTCGGGTATTTTTCAGTGAAATGTGTCAGCAATGTGGTAAAAGAAATCGTTCTAAATTCTTTTTTTATTTTATTTTATTTGATTTTTTATTTTTTTTACGAGTTTGAAGGACGAATAAAGAGTTGAGATGATTTTCAAAGAACAATTTTCGATTCAGTAAACATCGGGATGTCTCGAAATATATATTCTCCTAGAGGTTGATAGAAACAATTGTGTTGTTTCCAAAATTTTAAAAGTTTTTTTTTTGAAAGAGCATGCTTAAAAACATAAGATTTAACCATTTTTACTTCCTTTTACAAAAAAGGAAGTATTGTATCGCGAAAAAAATTTCACTCAAAAATCGGCCTTAATTTCCATTTTGCTCACCCCCGGATGAATGTTGTTTTTTTTTTTCGACTCGACCACACGTGGATCAGTGCCTAAGAACGTACAGACATGCGAAATATCCATTTTGACAATTATCGAGTTAATTACAACGAGTTTTCTCGTGACGTCTGTGTGTGCGTGTGTATGTGCGTATGTGTCTCACATAACTCAAAAACGGTATGTCCTAGAAAGGTCTCGAAGTTTTCATAAGAATTTTTTCTAAAAATATTTTTAATCGTGTAATATTTTTTTCTTTCGATGAAACTAAAAGATTTTTTTAAGGGAATAGAACATTAAATACTTAATGTCATGTTTATGTTGATTAAGTAAATGTTTAATAATGTTTTTAAGGAAGTTTGAAAAGCGTTTTAAAATTAATATAAGTTTAAGTAATGAATAATTACATGGACACAGGAAAAAAAACTCTGTTAAAAAATGTTTGGTTTTAAATTTATAAGAAAAGGCTTTTTTTGGTAGCTGTTACAGGAAGAAAAAAATGTCTTCATGTTAAGTTTCAAAGTTTTTTTTTTTAATTTTTTTTTATTGTGCTTCTAATATGCCACCCTTGCTTATTGCCCAAGAAAACGTGGTATAGTATATCCTCCAGTCCGAAAGTTTATTCTAAGAAAAATAAGAAATTCTGTATAAATGAAACATAGTTTTATTTATTAAAGTTCGTTTGCAAACTTTTAGCAAACTTTAGCCTTTTTGAAAATTGTTTTTTATTCTACACATAACATAAAAGGAAGATGTGAAAATTATTGTTATTTTCAGTGTGAAGATAATACAAAATGAGCCAGTAACTGCTTTTATAAAATGCAATAATTGGCCTTTGAATCATAATTTCAAACATTCAGTTTGAAAAAAAAAAGTGATTTAGATAATTAAATGCGAAAGAGGAGAAAAATGATTCAAGACAAGTTGTGTGAATATAACCGAAATTCTACTGTAGTCGCTTTAAAAAATATATTTTGAATGTGAACTTTTTAAGTTGTATGTTTGCTTTTACATTTTATATTCTATTAAGTAGAAACACAATTAAGCAGAAGAAATTCCAAAAAGCTGTCCTTCTAAATTACTTTTAAACATTCGAAACATTTTTTCAGTGTTCTCTTTAATTAACCTAATTTTTCTATCATACAGGAAAACAAAACTTTTTTTCCAACTTGTTTATTTCATGGGAAACTAAATTTACTCTGCATGCTTAATGAACAATAAGATCATGTACTTTTCGTTCCAGGCGTGTGAATTTTTTGTTCCTTCGCACCTGACACGAAATCTAGAAGAATTATCTTGTAGATCTACCCGTGGAACGTACCATGCTATTTTCGGTTTCTTTAGTTTTGATTTTTTTTTTATTTTAATTTGTCACGTCTTTTTACTATCTTCTAAGAAAGTATTGAATTCGTGAAAAACTTTGGATTTCGAATTTGACGGATTTGCACATTTTGGAGTGTGCGGAGTCCATTTTGACCATTTTTTAAAAATGTATTTCTGTCTGTGTGTGACCGGTCTTTTGTGACTGTTCTAGCGGAAAAACTACTGCATGAAATCGAACGAAATTTGATACACATATGCGCCCCCAAGTGAATTGGTGCCCATTAGATTTTGGTGTGAATTGTTCCAAGGGGGTGGAGCAATTGAAAGCTTCATTCATTTTGCGTGAATGCTATATCTCATGAAGTAACGGGCAGAATCAGACAAAAATTGGTATATAGGTAGATCTCAGCGAGAAATTTTTTTTCATTACTTGTGAACTGCTAATATCTTAAGAAGTAATGAACGGAAACAAGCAAAAATTGATAAACAAGTAGAACTTAGACGGTACAAGAGCTGATTCGATTTTGGTGCCGATAGCTCTAAGGGAGGTATTGCAATCAACGTTATTTCTTGTTCATTGCTATTGTATATCTTAAGAAGTAATATTGCAATGTAGATGAAAATTGGAATGAATTTGAACCTACACGGAAGTAGGCGCTGATTCAATTTTGACGTCAATCGCTCCAATAGGGACTGATTTTTGCCATTGTTTGTGCAAATACAAATAATATAACCAAGAGACTGAGAAAAAACAATTATTTTTGATATACCACAAAACATAACAAAGTGCGTATCAACTTTCGCAAATGACCTAATTTTTTTTAAATATCTGAATCCTTATAGCTATTTATTAATTGACAAGAATCAACTATATGTTTAAGAGCATACTTAAAATATTGCTAGGTAGGTGTCGCTGCAGGCTGTAGGAATACTTTATCATACCGCTATTTCAATTTGCCCCACATTTTCTAACAATAAATCACTTTAAAAAACATAAAGCGGATTACAGTTAATCGATATTAACTCGAAAAGACGTACTCAGTCAAAAGGTAAATAGATAACTGAATGAATAAGGCAAAGCTGGATCGGAAAAAAATTAAAAAGATAAAAAATAAATAAATAAATAAGTAGATAGATAAATACATAAAAACATAAGTAAATAAATAAATACTTGAACAAATAAATAATTAAATAAAAAAAGCTAATTGATGAATCCAAAAGCAAAAAGAAGATAAATAGTTAATCAAAAACACTTATTACGTGATGTATTATGCTATTATTCTATAAATCAAGTAATAAATACATAAATGTACTGACAGTGAAATACGTATTGGGATAGATTGACTTTATAAAATTAACATCGCATGCTATCAACTGTAGCAAAAATATACTAAAAGTACGGGAACAGAAAATAAAAATATAATGCGTAATATTAAAAAAAAAAAATGGCAAAATCCCCACGCACCCCTTAAAGAGTTTAATGGGAAGTTTTTTTAAACCTAATAGTTTTGCATTTTAAACAAACTAAGTTACGCAACGTGAAACATAAGCAGTCTTAGGACTTGCCCTGTTTGTATTAAAATTAATTGTAAAGTAAAGCTCATTTACTTGAACAAGGAAAACTGCAGCAAGTATTTCTTTTCCAATTAACTTACCGGAAATGAAGCTTGTTCTTTAACGTAATCTTCTATACAAATAGGAGCAACTTAGTTGAAAGATGGTTATTTATATCCTTTAAAGTGCACGACCTTATGACTGAGATGCATAGTTTCCTATTTTGTTTTTCGACTTGTGATCCTGTAAACTAACATTTATATTTTAGTACTCAGGTAATGACAATTACAAAAATTAAAATTGAAAAACGGGACGAATAATAAATCAATTTTGAAGTGAAAAGCCTTTTGAGAATTTCTTAATCACTAAACATTTGTCATAGTTCCTCATAAAAAGAATGTAAAAGTTACGAAAGAAAACGCACTCTAAAACAGTGGTTTTTGAATTCGGATCCCAATCAAATGCCACGGAGCACCCCCCAAAAACGAGACCCCTTATAAGATCACCAAAAAACACCCACCGCCTAAAAATTCCAATCTCGCAAACTTCGCCGTAACCTTTTCATGGGCAGAACTGATTCTATCATTCTTACCGGAAAAAATCCACCAACTTTCAAAATGAAAACACAATAATACAAATATCTGTTGAATAAAGCAACACAGTTAGAGAGAAGCATTCGTTCACATATCCATAAAGCTATTAAGAGAGTTTAACGTAAATCGACATATGAAAGAGTTCAGACATGGGTTCAGTTGGGCCAAACCTGACCTGGCAGCATTGGGAAGGCTACGCAGATCCTAATCACACCATTAAAACGCTGCTAGGTTAGGCTTGCCCCAGGTCCATTTCACAGTATTTTGTCCAAATGTCGAGTCCGCATAATGACACTTCTTTTTTGGCACAACTATCTAATTTAGTTTGATTAGCACAAAATTTTATTTTCAGTTAGTCCTACCAACACACAAACTAAAGTAATATGCTAATTAAACAGTAAAAAAATTAAATAGTTATGCAAAGAAAGTGTCATGTTGCGGACTCTACATTTGGACAAAGTACTGTGAAATGCCCCTCCCCCCCCAGCTTTAGAGTATCATTTATCATCAGGGGCTGACTGACCCGTCGGTCCATCGGCTCGCGGGCCCCGTCCGCCCCTGTTTACCATATTTTCAACCAAAATAAAACATTACCAATGCTTCTAAGAATAGTGCGCGAGTCTTTACAGTGGTTGAACATTTACAGACATTAATATAAGAATCCACATAGTAACATAGAAATTTCAGAATTTTTTTTTGTTTTTGTTTTTACCGATATCTTCTTACAATTAGCTGAAAAAGTAAATGATAAACAGTTGAGTTTCCGACAGTTGATTTCCTGTTCTAAAAAACCAGTATTAACTGACGTCGTTTTGCGGTCGAAGAGACCTGAAATGAAGATTTCTTAGAAAGGATGGAGAATGGATAATGGAGAAAAAGTTAAAGCTTTTTTTAACAGTGTAATACTTATTTTTTCAGCAATTTAATCTAGATATTTTATGCAATAGCTCTTTGGGCCTAAATTTTACAATACTTATTGATTTTCATTTATCAGACATATTTGGTATCCAAACTGCAAATAAATTTCTTTCTTCCGTTTCTTTTTTTTTTTTTGTAGAAAAATGAGGGGTAGAGTCAACGTTATTATTGAGGGTGACCAAATTATTATACTCAAACAAACTTTTCAGTACTTTTGTTGTTTTTGTATTGTTGTGTTCGAATAATAAAACTATGTAACAACAATAAAAAACAATAAAAATACAGAAAAATTTGTTTCAATATTATAATCTGGCCACCTTCTGTAAAACACAAATTTGCAAAATTATTAAATACACGTGTTTTGAAGTTCATTGTTCCCAGGAAAAACATAAGTGCAATATTTTCTGTAAAATGTTTGCTTTTTGCGACCTGGGAATAGATAATTTTTAATATTTTTACTTCATTAAATCTTTCTTCGAAATAATCTTCCCTTCCAGTAATCTCACTTCGAACAGCAACCACAATTTTCGAAGTTTTAATAAACCGCTTTGTGGAAGCGGAAGCCGCTTTATAAATTAATAAATTGAGAAAACATTTCGTTCGATGGCTTTCGTTCCTTCACTTCAGTTTCTTCTAACCTTGAACAAAGAATGTTACGAACATTCAGCGTTAATCTTCTTATGTCTAATGAATTTTCTGATCAGAAATGTTTCTTTGTTCGGATCGGAAGTGAAGGGAAACCATCATTCCAGTTAATTTATGTATTAAACGAAAGAAGGACGAACTTATAATAACTTCGTTGCTGATCTCTGAGGTCAAAAGTAAGATTTTCAATTAAATCATAAAGACAAATGAAATAATTTTCAAAGGTTATTAAATTGTTTGCTTTCTATTGGTTTGAAAATCGATGTTTAAAAGATGAATTTTAATCTGTATTAATAATATAGCCTCTTAATTGAAAAACAACTAATCTTTGTCTTCTTCAGAACCCGTGCTCAGAACTTTAAGCAAAGGAATATAAATACAGATTCAAATGGAATTCATGTGGATGACGGCAGAAAGTTTTGTGAAGAAAATTATCTTTAATGTCTCCACATAAATAAGTTCATAGCTATATCTAAGTTCATGAAACAAATATTCTACACTAGAAATGCATCACTACAAATGATAAATATCTTTAAAGGTAATTTGAAATAAATTACGTTTTTATTTTTTGTTCTTTAAGTAAGAGAAAGTAGCCATTGCTATTCCTGGAAGAATTTCTCGCCTCATATACTTTTCCTAATAACTCGAGGTTAAGTGGAAAGTAAAAAAATTCTATAACAATAAAGAAGAACTATTTTTCGGAATCAGATTAAGAACACATGCCAGTAAAAAAGAAAAAATCACGGTTCACAAATTTCCATGCTCTAATCCCTGCGGAGAAGAAAATTAAAATCGTCTGCAAAATATGCTTATTGCTTTGAGCATCACTCCCCTTTTCCGATGTTTATAAAAATGAAAATATGAATTCGTTTTGTCAGTGCATTTTAAACAAATTTTGTTTGCGCAATGCGCAATTGGCATTATACGCGTTAATTGGCAAATGTTTCTCATTGTAATTCATCCAGAAAAGATAGGCACAAAGAAAACAAAGTTTGCCAGAAGGTTTGCACTATGTGAAATTTGGGGATTTTCTCAGAAATGTAAGAAAAAAAAGTTGAATGATTGTATTCACATTTGCCGTCTTCTTGCCACCAGTTGGTTCTTATCCAAGCCAAACACGTCACTAACGTCACCAAATGGCGAACTTCTATGTTTGCATATACAGTCGACTCCCGCTACAACGCGATCCGACTTACGCGAAACGGGTATAACGCGATATTTTTACCAGTAAAGAATTTTAGACCTAACGCGAATTTCTCGCCCGCAACATGAAAATTTTCGAAAGGGAATCACGATGTGTAAGTATCGGCTTTTTTATTGGCTACTAAAAATGTATTTTTGGTGAATGGACTTTCATCCCTTTAGCATCACTGGCAGCGGATGTTCCCACACCGTACTAGTCTGAACATCGCTTATACGCAAATAACTACTCCTAATTTTCCATTTATTTTTTTCATTCTAAATACTACGAAAGTTCATGAAATATAATGACTCCTATGAGCGCTGTTTCATCTAAAGTTTGTGAAGGTAGAAAGAAAAAGAGAAAAATTAAAACAATTAAAGAAAAGCCAAAGATTTTATGTGCTTGAACAACTTTAAAATGTGTCGAAGATAGCACGACAATTAGGTATGAGTGAATCTTCCATATGTATACAATTAAAAGTCAAAAAGAAAAAGGTTCACCGAGTAGTATCTAAGCAAAATTCAAAAATTATGAAAATGGAAGCTGCTCTTGTATTGTGAATTTAAGAAACCACGAAGAAGGGTGTTGCCACAGATGAAAATGTTACAAAAGAACAAGTGAAGCAACTGTGTATTGTGTGTTTAACTATAAGAATAACGTTTCGATCAAACACAGCATAAACATCATCAAATCTTCACTATTTTAAGTTATAAATATCATTACTGGATCTATTGTACATTACAACTATAGTGCATACTGTACGTACTCAACTGTTTTAATTTATGTCTTTCTTTCCCCTTGATCATTGATTTTGTGCATCGTAGCAGTATTTTGTGTGGAATAAAATGCTTTTTTTTTAAATACAAATAAAAATTCAGTTTTTTATCTAAGAAACAGTAATTTATAGTTAAGAATTGGTTTTTAACTGTTTGAGGGGCTGTTTACAAGTGTCTAAAATAACTGGATATGTTTATAAAAGTTATTACACATACCCTTTTCTACAACGCGAAATTTCAACTTACGCGAGGTGTCTTGGAACGCATCCCTCGCGTAACTGTAGTATATTTTTCCCGTGAACGCAGTAGAATACAACTTTTAATTTATACCTTTGTGTTACCTTTTGTGCTATGGTAGTCCTTTGCAACTCTGCCGCCTTGGAGCAGTGGTGAAAAAAAAAAAAAAATAATAGTACCAGTTCGTACCAGCGTTCATTTGTACCTCGATTTTCGTTTGAAACCTTTCCGTTAGTGAGCATTATTTTTAAATATATACACAATTTTATGAGTTTTTTATGAAATTATCCCATACTTTATAGTCTCGTTGCACTCGAACTATCTTGAACAACTTTTCAGAAAAAGTAATGCAAATTAAGATACCACTTGTATACGAAAAGAACTCAATAAACAGCGAACAACGAATGAATACCTTAGTGCTTGAAAATTAAATGAATGAATTACCAATCTTTTGATGCACAAAAATTGCAAATTACTGCAATAAGATAAGTAGTGATGATGATAAGTAAATAATTTTGCAGTAATTTGCAATTTATTGAACATTTAAAAAGGTTGGTAATTCATTCATTTAATCAATAAACAATACTTAATTCTAAATTTACTTCAATTTTCACTTTTTTTTTTTTTTTTTGAGTTTGCTCAATCTATTTGCACGGGTGTGACAGTATTACGTATTTGTTTGAACTTCCCCCCCGCAATTTGAAATTTGAACTTTGTCTTTGGATTGTAATACACAGTTAAGTCCTGTTGCAACGAATACCAATCAGCGAAATATATGTTTCAGTAAAACTAATTTTCAGCCCCAATTTAACCTTTTTTGCCTGAATTCCATTGCAACGAAGTACCCGTTACAACGAATCAAATTTGCGGTCCTTTAAAGTTTGTTGTAACGGGATTTCACTGTATTAGAATATAAGGAACCATTGTAAATCATAGTATAAAATATCAACTTTCTAAAAATTTTTCTAATGTTTAAAAAAATAATGTGTTGTGGATGTAACTACGCAACACATACAAACCATTATTTTTTAAATATTAGAGAACTTTTTAGAAAGTTGATACTTCACATTATAACACAGAATGGTTCCTTTTGTTCAAACAGATCACAATTTAAACCGAAGTTTAAATTTGTGGGTTCCAATATTAAAAAGAAAACATGATTTAACGTCTACGGAAGCTTTTGTAAAGTGAAAAGAAATTTGTAGCTCGTTCTTCCTTAACTTCGATTTCGACGACGAAGGAAGTTTGATCTCTGGGCGCTCAATAAAAACCAAGGTGAAAGTAATCAAGCCAAGTGGTGAGGGAATTGATTAAAAAAACTTCGGCTAGCCTCAACTGATAAGATTACGGTGCTGTGTTTCCCTTGTTTACTTTAAACGAATACATTCTTATGTGGTACCTTCGATTTATTTATTTTTTTTAAGATTTTTGATTGGAAAATTTATTTTGATGATAAATATTATTTATTTGAGCTAGTACTCACATTCCATTCAAAATAGGGAATATCGGTAAATATGCCACTTTAATTAAATGTGCGACGTGAACGAGATTAAAAGTTATTTATTAAACGGGGGAAAAAAAAAGCCCCTAACAGCACAAAAAAAAAAAAAAAAAAATACAATTCTCTCTTTAGAAAACGCATTATGCGTGGTGGAATAGGTGTCAAGCTGTTTGTTATGAATAAACATGTGGGCGATTCTACGGGTAACTAACTGACATTTTGAGAGCAAAACAGTGTGTATTTTGCAACATTCAACGCAAAATATACGTTGTAAAAAACGATCTTTCCTCTTTAATTATTGTATTTTTAAGCTGAATTTAATGATATATTTGAACTCTTGAAATACATTTCAGATGATTAAAAAAAAAAGCACTACAACTGGCTTATATGGTACTTTTTAAAATGTCAGTCGTGTTTTTAACAAGTTTTTAAAAATCAACCAAAATGTATTTCGAGAATTCAATTAGACCATTAAATTCAACTTAAAAAATACAATAATCCAGGAGAAAAGATCGTTTGCAAAACGTGTATTTTATGTATAAATAATAACGGATTAAAAAAAGAAAAAAAAAAACTTCTAGGTTCATTAGGGTACAGAGTGCTCAATCAAGGCAGCATACACTACGTAATCAGATTCTGAGCTTGCAGAAGATCAGTGGTGCTCAACCTACGGCCCGCGGGCCATTTGTGCCCACGAAGCTGAGCTATTGTGGCCCGTTGAGATATTCAATAAAAATTTCGCTCTGGAACCTTTCAAAGCAACCCCCACCGAGTCACAGCTTATTAAATCACATTTTCACTTCAACACTGCTGAACTATCTTTTTTCTTCCTTCTCTTTGATCTTCTTGAAGCAAGTGATTAGTCACAATGTTACAAATTTAAAGCCGAATATTCAGAAATTGGCTTCTCAAAAACGCATTCAAGCTTCGCATTGCTGTAGCAAACATCAAGTAATGATAACAATATTTCTTGTTTTATAATTTTCCTATCTTTCTCATGCTATTTTGGAAATTTTTAACTACTAATATATAGGCATTCTGGTCCTCGAGATTCCTCTGAATTTGAGATACGGTCCGCGGATAAAAAAAGGTTGGTCTCCACTGAAGTAGATAAAAAATGTCCACAATTCTGTATTTGTCATTTCCTCAGAGCCGACGACAGCCAACGTGTCCAGCCAGCCCTTGTCAGTTTGATGCCGGGCTCTCCCCCCCCCCCCCTCATAGAACTTGTTAAATTTTTACGATTCTGAACTGGGCCCCTAGTTTCTGACTTGCCTGACATAGCTTCTCATCGACCGTTTTTGCTTGAAAATGTTGACGGCAAGTTAAAACGGGTCAACCGTCGGATTAAAAGATTAAATTTTCCTGTTTCTTTTAAGAATTTTCTCAATACAGTTTGCCCTTTCCGCTGTTTTTTATTTAAAACTACCCAGATTACTTCCTGTATACGAACTTGAAAGACAGTGATTTAACACGCACCACAAAATAAGTAAGATCACCCCAAAGGTACTGGAGGAGGTATGGAATGCAGAAGGAATCGAACTTAGATTAAAAAAAATAATATCAGCCGGTGATTTACACTTTCTAGTCACAGATAATGACTTTTTTAGACTTAACATACAGTAATGAAAGAATTCGATGCAAATAAAAGCATTTCATGAGGATTAGATTCGTAAAGAAAAAGGCTTAGCTTCCAAGTGTTGAAAACTGTTATTGAATCTGATTGATGATTGTTTTAAACCTGTAATCTTAAAAACATTAGAAAGACTTTATGAATAAAGAAAAGCACCTCAAAAAAGCTTTCTTTTTTTCTTCTTCCTTTTCCTCTTTGTTTTTGGTGATATAGGAGTAAAAGTATAAAAATTAACGTTGTAAAGACAATTCAAAGCACTCCAAGAATTTAAAATTTCTCTACGTGCGTATTGTTTTTCCTTTCGTTGTAAATTACAAGCACACGTTTAAAAAATATATTTTAATTCTAAATATTTGTTAAAAGTAGCTGAAACGACCCTTTTGAGGGCTAGTTGCTAATATAAGGAGGGGAGGGGGGAGAGACTCCAAATTATATGGCGCTGCTGATTTTTTCGAACCAGCCGCTTTCTTGCTTTAAATTTCCATGAATAGAACGAACGGCAAACACAAATTTTAACATAGCCGCAGAAATTTTCGAATGATTGGATTTGTCTTTCGATTAAAAATTCTATAGTTGGGGCAAATGACTGATTATGATCGATTAATCGGCAATGCCGATTAATTGGCGCTTCCCTTTTTTAAATGCCAAAAATTTAGTCAATAGCGTACATTAGTATATTGTACTAGTTACATTATAACCAAATGTGTAAATAACTACAATGTTCATTTATATAATAACGCAATAGTAGAACAGTACATATCGTACTACAGCTCAATGTACCAGTGACGCAAAGTTTGAATACTCAATACAGCAATTTTATAGTGCTCAGTGGACAAATTGCAGCATATCTATACCATAATGTACCGTTGTTAAACTATATCACTAGTTTTGAAAACGCTTTGCAAGGTCCCAATAGACAGCAGAGTATTTTGTAAATTAAAGATTGCATTAATATTTATATCATATTAAAGATACGTTTTTAATGTACTTTATTTATTTGCATTTTATATTCAAAGAGAATGTTTTGTTTATTTTCAGATGGCGGGTTGCGCCCTTATTGGCTGCATGTTGTGGATTCTGGCGACATCTCCAGCTTTGCGAGATTTCTTCATGGGGACGACGGTATGGATGTAATTTTATATAAAAAAATACCCCATTTATGAACTTTACTAAATTTTACATTTTCTTTGAGTTCTCGTGAGTATTTTGTTCGTTTATAAAAGCAATCCTGAGAGAAAAAAAAAAGCTTAATGATTGATGGAGAAAACAAAAAGGAAAAACTGAAGGGACGTTCCTTTTATGTAAGACTCTGCGAAACAAACGAATTTCAATGACCTCATGTTTGTTTTGTGTTACTAAAATGCAGTTTGTGTGAGTTTAAATATTTACATTTGTCAGCTACATTCTTCCTTCTCGTCCTCTTTGAAAGGCGTGTTAGGACGGATGAAAAACAACAGAACTTGATATATTCTTGAAAGCATTGTCTAAAGGCCTCTTGACACTCTGATTTATTTAAAAATAGAAGAGCAAAGAAAATCATTTTTGTAACTTGGTGAAAGCGTTTAAAACGTTTTCCATTAAGGAACTCTTTTAAAAGGGTTTATACTTACGGAAACCGAAGTCTATTAAAAGTTTACTTTCCTTGGAAAAAGTAAAAGTACTCTTTGAAAAGAATTTACAATAAAAGTTCCTTTTATTGAGGCTGGAATAAATTGGTTCAATATAAAACAAGATATCAAACATTTAAAGTAAAAAGAAATATTACCCGTTTCATATTTTAGAAAACTAACAATGAATATTTATTGTTTTACTTTCTAAACAAAAACTAAAGTAAAAACATTCATGAAAAATGAAATTTTTATTTCGCAATGCCATTTAAAACATGACTATGTTCTATTTCTCTGAATAAATTGGGTTCTGTATACCTTGATTAATTACAGAAGGCGGTTGCAGAAAGAGAGAGAGAGAGAGTTCTGCGGAAAAAAAGCCATAAAAATATGAAGAATTCGAACTACAAACTTTGAATCACTTGCAAAACTAGAATATCTGGGGGGGGGATATTCATAACAATACATACATGAATATAAAATACCGAACTAGAATTTGCAATGTAGCTTAAAATTCAGGGTTCTGGAGGTGGAGGTAGCTCTCAAAACTCCCTACTCGATACACCTCTGCAATGAATCATTTATAAAATCAGAAATATTTTATATGAATTATTGTTAATCGCAATGAAATCACAACAGTGTAAATTATTCGCATTTTTTGATAGCAAGTATTCATCATGAAATTCGTCTTAAATGTGCTGTTTTTCATGCAATTTCACTTGACTTCATGTATCTTTGAAACGTGTCAAGAATTTTTTTCTTTTCGTAGTTTAGAAATTAATGCATATTTTGAAACTAGTAATTTGCAAAATGTTTAAAATAAATTAAAAAATTATAATTAAGCCACTCCATCGTCGTGTCGTTTGTTCTGTTCCTGGCTGGTGACTTAGCAATGCTCTCCCCCATCCCTCTTCCTATAAGTAATCGGACTTCTTTTCAGGGAGACAGCGTTTCAGTTTTCTAGGCATTTTTTTCTCTAGAATTTACTACATTCACGAAATCGACGTGAACATCAAATACTCTTCGTGCGGACTCTTTAAAAAAAAATCAAACGTATCCCACATGAATGTTGATCAGGAAACGAATTTTTATACGGAAGTAAAAGCGGAAAGAGTTTTGATATTGCTTTCCTTGGATCACTCGTGTCCAAGGCTGCTTGAAGGAAATGTTGTTAAAAGAATGCATAGCTGTTTAATTATATCAAGACAGGTTGGAATTATTCAAAAAATGTTAGAAAGAAGTATAATGTGCGATAAATGAACAAAGTTAAAATAAAGAAAATCGATGAATTGCAATCACGATAAAAAGGTTAAAAATAGAATAACACCTATGATGATTTTTATTATGATTGCATAGTTAAGCATACTTTATTCATTATTTGTAATATCAAACAGATTCCTTGAGCCAGCTATCATCTGTACGCTGCGTTTCTTTAATTGTGTCCCACGGAATCCTGGGGTTCCTTGAAGGTCACTGAAGGATTCCGTGAACTTGAATTTTTTCTTTCAATTCTAATTACTCATTAAAAAATCAACAAAAATAACATTGAGTAAAACTTTTTATCAGTATATCAGTACAGAAAATATCAAAAGGGGTTGCGGATTAAAAACCCATTTATTGTCGATCTTCGACTATATCTTTCTATGATTATGAAACTTTTATTGAACCTACATTTGATTCATAATTGCAATAGATACTTAAATTATTATCGTTATTGGAGTTCTGGTGCTCTGTTTGAAGGATGAAAATTCTCAAAAAACTAAAAAGCAACATTGGCGCTTTTACCATTTGCAACTTAGTGTATTAGTGAAAAGAAGATTCTTAATTTATGTTTGTGTAAAAAATAAACACTTTATACTCGATGCTGAGTCAGACAAGATAATTGAAATTTCACCCAAATTTTGTTTGATTGAGTTTAAAGTTTTTTTTTTTTAATTTTCGAAGTTACTTTTTCAGATAATATGTATTATTTGAAATAATTTTCATTTTAGTTAATCATTTTTTATATGTTACATCCAAGTATACAATTGAAGAAATGCCAGAGGTTTCGCAAAAAAGTGGACATTATTTAAGGACTAGAAAATCACCCGTCAAGGTATGGCGGATGAAAACTGCTTCTTCATTAGAGTGAAGCAACTGCCTGTTAAGGATATCTTGATCGTTGAAATTTCGGTACGCATAACTTAGGACAATTGCTCCTTCCTGGCAAAATCAGCAAATTTATAGATTCATTTACATATTCATTGATTTATTCTTTTATTAATAAACTCTTAAACATTTGTTTTTTATTCATAGACTTATTCATTATCTTTCACTAATTTATATACATCATTGTTGAATCGTTCATTAGTTCATTTATTTTGTATTCATTCATTAATTATATTATTTACTAATTCATTTAGTCATGAATTCACTCGTTTTTTATTTTTTTAAAGAAAACTATTTTTTGAATATTTAACATGTAGAAAAGATTTTATTAGAAAAATATTCCAACCGCCACATTGCCCCATGTGTGGGGCAAAATGGTTATTTTCCTTTTTTATTTGAAATTGCAAAGTTACACCTAAAACTAAAAAAAATGTTTCAATAAAACTTCTTTTATGAACTGTATTACTTCTCTCATTTTGTAATTTTCAAATTAAATATTCAATTTGTTCATTCTGAAAAAAATATAATTTATATTAAATATTTCACTTTGCCCCACATTTGCCCCTCATTCCCCTTTAGTAACTTTTAAAACTACATTTCACACTCACGGATTTCAAAAAAAAAAAAAAAAAAAAAAAAAAAACGCACACGCACACACACAGAGAATAACAGGTTTTAGTGCGGAAAATTCTAATAATAATTTTGGTATTTGGGAACAATGAACTTAGAATAACCTTTTTTTTTACGGTGCTATTGGAAAAATCAATGTTTAAACAAATGAATCGCAACTGCATGTCTCACTTAGCTGGAGCTCTTTCCAATATAATAGTATATCATACATTGTTACGAATGTTTATCACTAAAACTCATTTCCCATATTCTGATCAAACTACTCTTGAGCAAAGCATACAAAACTCTAAAAACCCATCCATTTCAGATAAGTTCGTTAACATTGACTCTGTTTGGCAATCAATCAACTTGGACATCTTTTTCGGGTGAGAAATCATTTGAAAGTTCAAATGAAGACACAATCTATCACGACAATGAGGCACATTGATCGTTCTTTAGTATCAATTGCCTTTTCTCACGCATAAAAGAATAAGTGGAATGTTTAACGGGGGGGGGGGGGGGTGAGAAGAGGACAAGGTTTAAAAAAAAAAAAGACTTTATAAAGAAAGGAATGTAAGGTTGTGTTGAAATTAAAATCCAATGAGCTATGTGAGATCACTGACCGTAAAAATAAACTGAAAACATTGTGTTTCACTAAAATGGTTACGTCATTACACTTTAAAGAAACGTTGAACTTTCGGATAATTTATAAAAACTTGATTCTAAGAAAAGAAATGTAAAGAAATATGCTGAAATCCGATTCATAAAAAAACATAAGTACAAAAAGTATTTTAATTTAAAGCAGAATTGTAAAGGTTGCAATACTATTTTTATTCAAAAAAATGTTTTGCTTTAAACCGAATCATTTTGTTTTAGTTGTCGTTCTGTGTTTTGAACGAATTCTAATACAAAGAAAAGAAATAAATATCGAGTTGGAATTAATCGTTTTTTAAAATTAGATACCCCCCTCCCTTTCGACCGTAGTAAACAACTCGTCCTTAAATTTCTTAATTTATGACAAGCAAGTTAATAAGAAACATGTTTTCGCAATGTAACTGTCAAAACATGATATTATGTTTGCATTGCCTAGCATGAAAAAAATCTCTTTTAGAAAAAAATAATAATATAACTGAACTCTGTTTCCTGAAATTTATTAAGTCTTTTATTGGTTAATGTGCAAAAAAAAAAAAAAAAAAAAAAAAAAAAAAAAAAAAAAAAAAAACAATCTTTTGTTTTCTCTTTCTCACTGGAAAAGTCAAAGAACTTAACCATTCTTATACAATGCGAAATTCTGTGAATACGAAAAGAAACTATCTTGTTACATGCTGTTTATTTGAAAACTTTTGCTAGTCTCAAAGGTGAAACTTGAATAATACATTTAATATACGAAAGTAAATAAAGAACTTTTTGCCTCCTTTCATGTATTGTTGGAATTGTTGAATTGTTTAGATGAAAAAGTCTCACGTTTGTCCTTTATTTCTGGCCCTCTTTGTGTTATTTATCACTGGGGATTAATTTCAAATATTAAACCGAATGGATATGCGCAAGTACAGTAGACCCTCGACCCTCGTTTTACGCGGGTTTATTTTACGCGGTTTCGATTATACGCGGTTTAAGATTGGACACCTTTATTTTATTTTATGCGGATGAATTTCGGTTTTACGCGGATGCGGCAATGCAAACAGATAAAATTTTCCACCTCTTTCAAAATCCAAGCTCTTAAAAATTGCGGATTACGCGTAATCAACTGCATTTTGGCGTGCTAATAATCGAGCTTGGGCCACTGGAGACATTTTATGCTATGGGTTCCAGAGCTCTTTCCAGAAGTAAAGTTATTAAGCTCACACAGTTCAGAACTCACTGTGAGAAGAGAGCTTTTATGAGTAACACAGGAGACCAAAACCAGCGAGGATACTGACGTCAGTGACGCACAATCAAAAGAGTTCATATTGAAAATTTAGAGCCATTCCTAGACAATAGAAATGAGCTTTCTGATTTGTTAGTGAAGGAAGATTCTATCATGGAAATGACGCAAGTGATCATGGATGCGTTTAATGCTCTGCAAATTTCTGAGAAAAATTCTTAATGACTTCTAAAAGACTATCGTAGCCACCTCCTAACAGAACACGAAATTAATTTATGTTTCTTTTATGCATGTTGTGCATAAAAGTCGATATAAGTACACATTAAACTTATTATACAATTAGTCATTACTGGAATGAAGTATTTGTGTTATCTACATAATCAAATCCCTATTTCAACACTAGTATTAGGTCTCAATTTACGCTGTTTCGATTTACGCGGCGTTTACGTGGAATGTAAACCCCGCGCAAAATGAGGGTAATTTTCTTCTTCCAGATCCGTAAGCTTTGATATGGCGCCATCAGAGCGCGTGTTTTGTTCGTTTTTCGTTATTCGGTTAGATGCATTAATTTCAATTATCAACATTACGTCAATTGTATTACGTACACAAGATTTGAGAATCCTGCTATAACTTAATATTAACACATTTATACTGTGTCAAGTATTGTTTTATGTATGCATGCACGTTTTTTAACCTATAATCCTATATAAGTAAATACACTGGACAGACAAAGAGTATTTTGACGTTGTATTATAAATTTATGTGGATTTTAAAACCCAAAATTAAATTAGAGTAGACTTTAATATAAGAAATTGAATTTACTGCAGTTGCTTGACTATGCACACTATGTTCTATAGACATTATGTAGTATTTAGAAAACCACAGCATTAATACCATTACCCAAGCACGTTTCTATCTAACTGTTTTCTGAAATCAAACATGTAATGAGAATAGCCATTGCACAAATAAATCTTGATTTTTTTCTTTGGATGGTTGCTTGATTTTCACTGCACAAAAAATATTCAAAATAACAAAATAGGGCATCCTTTCACAGTGTATTGCATTTTTCGTAAATAATCTAATGGACTTTTCAAATGCATGAAAACATTTCATTGTTAAGTCGTCCAGACAATGTACTTTCTTTGACCTTCTGTAACAAACAATTTCTATGCTGGGGAAGTTTTTATTGAGCAAGCATAGAAAGAGTGATCACTAAATCTGATCAAAAGATTTGGATAAAAACTAAAACTGTTCAAATTGTTGTTATGTACCAGCTAGGTTGGCAATTATAGGTTTGCGCCTGCTTCACTTTTCCAACTGTACCGCAATTTGGTGTGAAGTCCGAATTTCACAGTACACACATGTCATAGGGACCTGTTTGTAGGGTAGGCAACCATTCACAACGCAACAACACATTCACACAAAGAAAGACAGGAGAGAGATAGTACTGTTTGATATTTTAAACCACGACCTTCCTCGAATTTGCGCATGCCTCAGGTCGCTTCTGATTTTATCAAAATAGGGGAGATATTGATAAGAAAGATAACGGATGTGAGGGGATTTTTTTTTTTTGTTTCGTTTTATTTTCCGTTGGATTCGTTTATTAGAGGTGTTGGTTTGAGTTGAGGCTTTTTTTTTTTTAAATTTATTCCCCTTCTTTATCAGTAAAACAGAAATGCTGCCATGGTGCATTTTCTTAATCAAGCTCTCCCCCCTTTTTAAAATAGAACCGTTCAACTGTGCTAGTCGTGGTCGGACAGTAGATCTATTCTTGAGCACGGATTCGAACCCAAGACCTCCTCATCGCAGTCAGACTTCTCTGTCTCCGACCACTGGACAAGGTGGCCGGTGTTCAAATTATTGTTTAGTATATTTCATACAAATTCACGATACACCTCTGGGGGGAGGGTGCGCCTTTGCTCATAGTGGGGATGGGCACGCATGTACAATTTATTAGAATCATGAAGTCGATAGCTTAGAATTATTGCAAACTCATTTCAATATGCATTATACTTTCCTAAGTAGAGTATGTTCTGATATAAATATGAATCAGGGGACTTTAAGCAATCTCTGATACTCTTACTGAATAAAGTAGGGGAATGTAGGGAGAAGTAAAATAGTTAAAATCCTTTATCTTTTTCAAGATAAACAAATGTGAAATTTGTAATGAAAATCGCAGTACGTAATGAAAAAACAATGTATTTTGTAATGATAATTGCATTGAAATATTATTTTCTTTTTTGACTGTAAATGTATTACTGGAAAAAAAAGGAAAATTTTCACTTTAAAAATGCATAGAGCAAAATGAAAAATGAAAATGATTTGCACTCATTGGAAATCAGAAGATTTCATGACTTGCAAAAGAACAAATCTTGATCTTTAGAACAATTTATTCTTTGACTGGAATCAACTATATATGTTGAAGAACGTAGTTATATATATATATATATATATATATATATATATATATATATATATATATATATATATATATATATATATATATATATATATATTGATAGATAGGTGGGGCTGCACACTACGAAAATATTTTACCATTCCACTTTGCACTACATTCTCCTACTTTTGTTTTTTCATTAGATTGGTTCTTTAAAATTGGTCAAATAGTTTGAGTTCAATTTATTAGTTTAAAATTTTAGTTCAATTCCTAAAACTTATACATCGGTTATTATCATTTTATTAGTTGCAAAAACTTTCTTGATTTTATTTTGGCTACGAATTAAGTAAAGAATGAATCTTTGAAATGAGTTTTGGAACAACAACAGCATTGAAAAACGCAGAGCGTTATTCTTATTAATTTCAATTAACTTTTTATGATATTATTTTTCATAATTTCCAAAGAATTGTTTTAGTTTAAATGAAGCACCTTAAAAAAAAGTACTTCCTCCTTCGTTTTACAGCGCCATCTGTTGATCAAAATGATAATGCTAATGTAATTGACTCATTGAAATACTGAATTTTCATCTTTTGAAAGAAAAAAAAAACTACATACGGTTTTTTGTTTCCTTATTTTTTAAAAAAAGTTAATAAAACTTGATTTGTTTAAATTATAATTCATCGGAGCACTTCATGAAGTATTTAGTAAATTTTTCCGCCAATTAAAATATTTTTTCTACGTAAATACACTTTTATTATTTATAGATTCATCACTCATTGTGTTGAATTTCATTAATCCATTTTTTTCCTTCTTTCTCTTTGTTTCTTTTTTTCCCCCTTTCTTCTTTTTTGAGGAAAGGGTGATTTGCACCTATTCTATCTTCTTATATCAGATTTCACCCCACGCCCTGTAGGAATCCTATTATCGTAGGATTCTATCTATAGGAATTAATTTCATCCGATTATTTCATGAAATAAAATCGAAAAATTTGAAACTTTGGCTTCAAATGTACACAAATAAACGTGTTATTCTTCCGCATAAGTATGTTTTCTTGAGTTAGTTTCTGCAACATTCTCTTTCTTTCTCTATTTAAAACAAATTCTTGATAAATGTTGGAAGTTATTCTATATCGACATTAAAAAATCTGTACATTATTCAAAATTTTATTTATGTATTCATTTTTAATTTCAGATATTTTCCTATGTTGTCATGGGAATCGGTGGAGTTTTATTCCTCAATGGTAAGTATTCTTTTTCTTTCCATTTTTCTCGTTTTAAAGAATAAATCTTATAAAACTTTCTATGAAATTATTTTTAAAAACTAGAGCATTTTATTACTTTTTATATCGATTCATGTAGAAAGCACTCATAGTAATATTTTTAGCCGAAAAGCCCTTGACGTTTTAAATCTTCATAGAAAATCGACAAATTGAGTTTGAATTTGCGGTTTGTGCCATAATACTTCACAGGTTCAAGATTTAAAAGAAAAAAGAAGGAGAAATGAAAAGAAAAAATATAGGAAGAAAGAAAAAAGAGAAAAAAGTGTAATCATAAGTAACTTACATACTGTATTGTCAAAGTAAGAAAAACAAACGTAATCGGAGCAGCCGCGGATCTATAAATTTTGGACCCCTGCAAAAAATCAGTAAGGCCCCTAACTGCCAACTGGATCTCTATGACACTAAAAGTTTCTGGCCCCTTTAGTGGCGTGTCCCCCCCCCCCCCCCCACATTGCGAGATCTGCAGGTACATATAGATATGGGCCTGAATGTGAGGTGCTTAATCATGTTATTAAACAGAAAGAAACACCTTTTATAAACAGGGTTCTATGTACAGTGGTGGTAAGAAAAAAATTGCATCACCCGCGCCGCAAAGGAGAGGAACATCATCCCGACTGCATTCAACACACAATCAAGCATTCCGTATCCCAGATGATTTGGGGATGTGTTTCTGATCAAGGAGTTGGTGGGATTCACTTTGTGCAAGGAACAGTAAACGATCAGGTGTATATTGGCATTTTGGAGGAGAAATTGCTTTCTACTATCCGGGATCACTTTACTTTAGTTCCAACCGTCATTTTCCAGGATGATTCTGCTCCGTGCCATAGGGCAAAATTGGTTAGTAACAATTTAAAAACCTTTATCCTGCCATTAGATTTAAATTGACGTGGGGTTAAGTAATTTTTTTTCTCCTAACTCACACGCAGGTTCAGAAATGGAAAAATGAGCATGGGGTCAGCAGTTTGCCTTGGCCCGGAAACAGCCCTGATCTAAGTAAACAATTATCGGATTCCTGCTGTTAAATGTTTATTTCATAAGTTTTGCAGAATTTCACATACATTCATCGTTAATCGGTAGACCAAAACTTCTCACATAATCCCATTGTTGTGAAAATGTGAGGGTGCAGCCTTATGCATTTTTTTTTTTAACAGCACTGTATGCACCGTTTGTGAACAGGGATGACCTTGAGATGACCACATTTAGATGTGGTTCTTTTTAATATTTTTTGATTTTTAGCGTTTTCTTATGTTGCAAAATGTACAATATTTGCAAAATTCTTTCCCTTTTAATCACTTCAATAAAAAAAGAATAACCAAATACGAAAAAAATGGAAATACAGTAGCGTCACTACCAGGGGGGGGGGGGGAGCTGTCTGCCCTATTTGACATCCAAAATCGATTTAAGAGTTCGTGAAAAATATTAATACTTCAAGTCTGAAAATTTTTCCAAATACCTTTCAAATTTTATTTAAAAAAATGCTCTATATTTCATCTTTACACGCATCGACTCAATATACTCTTTTCTTGGTTTTTTTTTACTTATAAATTTTTCATCTGCTCAGACGAAAAATGAAATGCCTTCATAATTTACATTTGTCCTCTGTCTTTCAATATTAGCCTACTTCAACTTTCGTTTTCAGAAATAAAAAGTTGTTTTTGAAAAATGAATGAACTTTTACATGGAACATTAAAAGTTTTTTTACCTCTTGGGGGTATGGGTGACACCAAAAATTGCCACCCCGGGTGATTCCCTTTACAGGTACACCACTGAGATAAGGGATTAAGGACCACATGAAACTAAGGGTTCCAATCACCTCCCCTCTTCTACGCTTTATTGAGAGTATATTACCTATTGTGATTTTAGATCCATCATGCTCATCGCAGCACTTTCAAATAATTGATCATGAAAGTTCTTGTGGGATAGTAAGTTGGACAGTGCAGAAATAATTTCTATCCAATGGTTCTTTAGAAATGTCATTTTGTAGATAAACGAAAATTTATGTTATCAAAAGATGTTTTAAAACTTTCAAGAACATAATAACTGTGATAAGATATTCTCTAGATATAAAGGCTTTTTACGCAAAAGAGAAACACTCCAAAAAGTTCGAACTGTCTCTATAAGTTGAGAACTAAATGAACATTCTACTAACACGAAAAATAATTTTCTCACTAAATCTGCCCTGGTTACCTTAACGTGGTTAACGCATGAGTAACTTGAGTATAACATGAGTTACGTAATGATTAACTTATTAGCTTTACTGGCCATTGACATAGGTTATCATGTATCCTGCATTTAGTAGTGTTTAATATGAGGACGTTTCAAAAAGTATCAACAAACAAGCCCATGCAGCATGGAGGCAAATGTACAGATTACTTCTCTACATAGCTACCATACTTATCGAGGCATTTATCCCAGCGGTATACCAAATCGTCGAAACCGTCACAGAAGAAATCATCGTCAAGAATGTGAAATCGTATCAAGACGACTTGCTGAACCATAGCATT
The DNA here is from genome assembly GCF_026930045.1 of Uloborus diversus. Lineage (NCBI taxonomy): Eukaryota > Metazoa > Arthropoda > Arachnida > Araneae > Uloboridae > Uloborus > Uloborus diversus. The sequence goes on from NC_072735.1 coordinate 151,263,151, forward strand.
GGTTCTGAAATGCTGATACCTCAAGTGTTTCTTTAAAGGTCTAAAAAGATGGCAATCACTTGGTGCGAGATCTTGACTGTAAGGAGGGTGGTCCAATACCTCCCAACGCAAAAAGCTTCTCACACTTCTTACTTCAATGGCGGACCATTATTAACGCAGCCATCTTCTAACTGATATTTTGTCCTGTTAGTGGGCACCCAGCTCCATCCACCGGTACCGTTTGAAATCTCTGATCACTGTCGTTATCTTTAGCGTGATTTTTATTTAGACATAGAATCTGTACACTCGTCACAGCTCTTGTTACCAGGCTTTTTGAAACTCCTATGTATTAAAATTTGAAAGTTCTAGTTCTTTTCATTACAAGAATTTACTCATTTTAAATATGTGTGTCTGCATCAGAATTTATTTTTTCTTCAGGCCTTCTTGGATGGATTGGCTCTTACAGAAGAGGAAACTGCGTTATGAAACTCGTAAGTTAAATTTCTTTTATTCATTTCTCTTCTTTCTTTTTTAAGATTAGATTCATTAAGCCGCTTCCCATAGCAGTATAACCTATGAAATTTACAAAGAATATCCTTGACTACGTTTACGAACGTTTCTTTCATTTTCTTTTCTTTCTTTTTAACAAAACTCTGTTTGAATAGTTATGAAATGGGGGTGGTCCACAAATGATATCACGCTTTGAGGAAGAAGGGGGGGGGGGTTTCGGGAACTCGCGTGACAGTTTGTGACAAGAGGGAGAAAACTAGTAACAAGAAGTGTGACTGTGTGACATAAATATTTTTATTGTGATATGTTCATGTGATACAGCGTAACACGTAACAAGGGGGAGAAGGTAGTGAAGAGTGACTTTTTTTGACAAAGGTTTAAGGGAATGAGTAACAAGACGTTTGTGTGACTTTGTGACATCACCCATTTTTATAGCAACATGTGATACCGCGTAGCACGTGACAACGGGGAGAAGATAGTGAAGTGTGACTCTTTGTGACAACTTGGGAAGTGGTCAAATATGATTTAAAAAGTATCACATCATTTATGGACAGTCGCTATGACACACATTTTTACTGACTATTTTTCATTCACCATTCCTACGAGCTAAGTACGTAATTAAAGTAAATTAAATTTACCAATGTTTGCTGAAAAACAAGCATAAACCTTTTTTTTTTTTTTTTTGAATTACACCCGTTGTTCTAGTACAGCTTCAATTGAACAAATGTTTTGATTTGCTTTATGTATGCTTATCTATTGCAATATCAGATCGATCATGTCGATTTGACACAATTAAGGGGGTTAATGATGTATTGTCACAAAAAGCATAAAACAAAAAGATTTAAGCATTTTATTTTTTATCATCACTTTTTTACCTACTTTTTCCTGGAAACCGAGCTTTCTCCGCCCCCCTTACTGTAGTTTTGTTTTTCCTTTTTCCTCTTCTTCTTTTTTTTAAATAAATAAGTTTTGATAAAGAAAGAAGGAAAAAGATATGGATACCTCAATTTCCAAATTGATTAACTCCACTTTAAAAAACATCCTCATTTCTGCTTTAATAGTGCTTTATTAATGCTTAGCATGTGAATTTATAATGAAGTTATATTACCTTTTTAAAAAATTTTAAACATCTTCTGATAACTGAAATTTTTGTTTATCGACAAAATGACATTTCTAAAGAACCAATGGATATAAATTATCCAATGGATAAAAATTTTAAAAGTATTTTTTTTTTCTGAAAGAGCATGATTAAAAACATAGGATCTGACCATTTTTTAAATAATTTGACTAAGTTTAATACTTTAAAAAAATTACTTTAATCGGTGCGCTTTTATTGTTTACGCTTCTGCCGATGACATCACAAATGAGGAAATGCTGTTCACTGTTGCCATTTGCAGAACGTAATATTTAATTTGCTTCAGTACATTTTTGACCATGTCATGGCAGAAAATAACATGAGGGCCCAGTTACTTCTACGGATTACACCATCTTCTTCATAACTATTCTCTACTTTTAGTTTTATGGATGGTTAGGCGATTTGGCAAGGGAGGCATTCATATGCATCTCAGTGTTGCAGTTGAATTTGTTCATTAAGAAAACACTAAGCATTTATTTTCGTTCGCGGTATTCGTGTAGCATTATGGTTTGATAAGTTCTATTTTATATTAATTTTTAAGGTGTCTGAAATCTTTCACTTTCCAGAGAGTTGATTGTATCAACTTTTCGAATAAGCTCTGATATAGTGGGGTCGTTTCCAAAATTTTAAAAGTTTTTTTTTCTGAAAGAGCATGATTAAAAGCATAGGATCTGACCATTTTTTAAATAATTTGACTAAGTTTAATACTTTAAAAAAAAATACTTTAATCGGTGTGCTTTTATTGTTTACGCTTCTGCCGATGACATCACAAATGAGGAAATGCTGTTCACTGTTGCCATTTGCAGAACGTAATATTTAATTTGCTTCTTTACTCACGTGTAATGGCAACGATATGATTGATAGCAAGCGTAGAGCGCAATATTTAATTCGCTTTTTGATTATCATAACGTGGTAACGCGGCAGACAGTTTCATTTGTGCCGTCATTAAAACCACGCCTTGTTTGAAAATCGGACATTAAAAAAAATAATTAAAAAAATAACTGTTGGGAAAATTAAAGTATTTTCTGTGTCCATGTTATTTTTTGCTTATTCTATCACTTTTAGTGATGAAAAGTATTACTTTTGAATGAAGGAAACAACCCCATTGTTGTTATATTTGCAACAGGAAAAGATTTTGTGAAGAGTTATTATCAGCATAAACATATGCATTTGTAAATACAATGGGGTTGTTTCCAAAATTTTAAAAGCATTTTTTTTCTGGAAGAGCATGCTCAAAAACATAGGATCTGACCATTTTTTAAATGATTTGTTTAAGTTTAATATTTTGAAAAAAATTACTTAAATCGGTGCGCTTCCATTGTTTACGCTTCTGCCGATGACATCACAAATGATGAAATGGCATTCAGTGTTGCCATTCACAGAACAAAATATTTAATTCGCATCTTTTCTTAAGTGTATTGGCAACGATATGGTTGATCGAAAGCGTAGAGCGCAATTTTAATTCGCTTCTTGATTATCATAACGTGGAAACGCTGAAGAAAGATGCTCCAAAGAGCATCATTTGCGACGTCATCAAGATCACGCCTTGTTGAAAAATCGGACATTTAAAAAAATAATTAAAAAATAACTGTTGGGAAAATGAAAGTATTTTCTGAGTTCATCTTTTTTTTTTTTTTTTTCTTTTTGCTTATTCTATCAATTTCAGCGACAAAAAGTACTACTTTTGACTGAAGGAAACAACCCCATTCCAGGTATATTATTTAATAATAAATAAATAAATTATAAGAACATATGAGGCAGTGAGAAGCAAAGGGATGTAAGTGGTCATTTTCAAGTTTTGAGTAAAACGCGTTTAAAGATGACGTCCTAGGTAGGCTTTCATTCAATTTTTTTTCTAAATCATGCTATACAGCAGCACCTACCAGGGCTGCTAGTACTATCTCTTGCCCCAAGATAGAGAAGGGGTTCACCTACCATTTGTAATGGTTATCTCCAAATTTTTAATTTTGCCACTTACATCCCTTTGCTTCTCCTGCCTCATATAACAAAATAAAATTACACAACATATGCAGAAAACTACATACACGTGTTTCGGGGTTGTGTGGAACCCCTTTTTTAATCGAAACTATATGAGCTATTGGCTGTAAAAGCCTCCGATAGCAAAGTAAAAAAAAAAAAAAAACTTTTTTGTCACACAAAACTACATTTTTTATTCACCGCAAAGTTCTCTGTAACCAGACAACCCATCTGAACACTTTTCTTTACGAAGTTGTTTTTTTCTTCTCACAAAATACGCAGTCCAGCCCGATGCACGACTTTCAAATTTATTTGATATCAAGAAAAACAATGAAGGGATACAATCATAAGGGAAATAAAGCTTATCACCATAACACGAGTGTCTGTTATGAAAGGTTTATAGATATTTTCAGTTGTGTGCATCAGTTTACGTTATAATGGCCTCTACTTAAAACCACATTATCCAACCACAACGCTGCACCTTCCACCGTATCATTAGGTAATTCAAACCGCAAAAGTTGAAATGACTTCCAGTATACAGTTGTTTTTTCTCCTGTATGCTTTCTTCTCGACTAAGTCTTTCTAGATTCCCAGAATAGACCGCAATCACAAAAAAAAATTGTTAGCGAGTTATTGGAAAAAGCAAAATCTCTTCGAAATTCAAGGCCAAGAACCTCACTAAAAGTGCTGAGCGATGTGTATAACGGTGTTTCCGGAATTATTATCAGCGCTTTACTAATTAGTAACGAATTTGTTCACATTTCTTTCAAGTTTGAGGGATGTACTTAATGTCCCTTCTTCAAACAATGAACTTTGATGTTTTGGAACAGCTTCGAATTGTATACAGATTACAAGCGGAGAAAAAAAATCATTTAAAAATACGAAAACTTTTTGTATGGTCGTACATTATATTAAGGAAAATCAAGCATGAAAAAAAAAATTCGGACATAAAAAAATACTTTAGTATGACTGATATTTATAGAGATAATGAAACACAGCGTTTTGTGAATAAAAGTATTGGTACTCGTATTTAATTACACCTGTTGGAGGAGAATATAGAGATTAACAAGGGTTTAAAGTTATATGAGTAAATGGAGTGGGATTTTTCAAACTGCACGAGCGTTTGTAAAGTGTTTTTACGTATCATAGCGTTGCAATTTTTCAATAACAATGAAAAGTACAATTTTTTTTTTTACTTTGACAATATGTTATTCTACTAAATAGAGATAGGTTCTAATCTTATATTTTTCACTAGAGGTGCGACATCGATGTTAGAAATTAAAACATCGATGGTATTGATACATCGTCCGAAAAACATCGATGTTTCCAAACATCGATGTTTTAAAACATCGACCTTTTTTATCAATGTATAGTATACATTTTTGAATACACTACACTAATTTAAGAATACGTACCCGACGAATATATTGAAAATACTAAACCTCAAATCATGAATATAATTTAATAAGAATAATTTCGCAATCTCTTGGTGTTATAGTAAGACAAAAATTGATAATAAGACAAGCACGGATTAGCTATAGTTATAAGGAAATATTTTCAAACTGAATGAAACTAAAATTAAATTACTTAAAAAAAGAATCTAAGCAAAAATGTGTCATAGCACTTAGCGTCAGTTGAATGATGAGAAAAAGTTGTGCTAATTATTTTAAAAATACAAATTAATTGTTAGCAATTATTTTTAAGAGCAAGAAATATCTATTGTACTGTTAGTTAATAATTGAACACAAACTGTAAGTAATAGAGGGACGATTTGTTGGGGGGAATCGATAAGTAACCACGAATATTGGCGTTGACAGTTTGGAGAAAAAGAAGTTGGTTCACTTTGTCCTCCAGTCCCACCAGTCAGAGAAACATCTCTTTCCGATGGAGTAGAAGTTGCCATCACTATCAAATACTTTAAAGCAACTTTTACTAGCTCTGAATTTATAGAGTTATAATTTTCACCGTAGTAACGTATAGGATTTTCCTTTAGTTTAAGAACTGAAGCCTTGAAATAGACTGAAAGTTCTGACTCCAGACTACCAATGTCAGGTTCTTCCAATAGCTTTGACTTCTTCCTCACTCTTTAGTAATTTTTCTACTATCTTGTAATGATCTTCCCAAAAATCATCCTCTACACAGAAAAATTGATCTTATAAAAGGGGTGCAAAAAAGTATTATTATTATTATTTTACAACTTCATAAGAAAACTTAATTATCTAGCGAGAAAATTGGAGCAATTTTTATGATAATTTTCAATTAAAATGCAAAAACATCAACATCGAAAAAACATCGAAACTAAAACATCGATAGACCAAAAACATCGAAAGTAAAACATCGATGTTAAAAGCATCGATGGTTTAACAAAAACATCGATGTTTCCAAAACATCGACATCGATGTCGCACCCCTATTTTGCACGAACATCTCCTTGAGCTTTGGTCGCCAATTTTCCAATTTTTTTACGCTGGTATCATTTTTCAATGGGCATTAGTTTCCTAAATGCAATGCAAGGGACTTGGGGACCATATAAAAATTATCTTTCGTATTTTTGTATCATTTTTTGCTTTCGCTTCAAACTTTTGATATCGTAACACTGCATCTTATTTTGATATTTTCTGCAATTGGAAGGTTTTTTTTTTTTTTTTTTTTGTTTTTTTTTTAATCACTAGCATTGTTGCTTTATTATGTTTTGTGTGTGAAATAGGAACATTTACAAATACATAGTTTAAAGATTATTAATGAAACTAGAAAATCGCCCGTCAAGACATGTCGGGTGAAAATTGCTTCTACATTTGAACGAAGCGATTGCCTGTTTGGTGATTAGTATATCTTTGATAGATTACAAGAAATATACATCGCTTGTTATCATTTTTGCCTCGAACCAGCTAGAACCGACTTTTTATTTGCCGTCCTTTAAACCAATTTGCAATAAGCTGCAAGTTATAATGTTTTGTCATTTTCCCATGATGCATTTCTTAAGACGGTAGCAGAACAACATTATGGGAAAAAGAAATATGAAAATACAAAAAATACAATATAGTTACATACTCAGCTTTTTCTTTCATCTTAAATTGTTCTGTATTATTTTACATTTTCCATGTTCGACTAATAAGTTTACATTTTAGTGGAACTAATAATGCAATGTTTACCTATATCAAATATATTGCGTTACAAACCTTCAATAATGTTGCTAAGTAAGTGTTAAATGTCCTTGCGATATAAAAGTTACTTGTAGTGTAAAAAAGAAGTTAGTAGTAGTTAAAGCTGTTGTCACTTATGACATTATGGCGACCACAGAGACCCGCACCTATCGGTAACGGTGTTAACCTCAGAGCAGGAATCGGATAGAGGGAACAAGTCCAACCATTGGCTTAGCAAATGATAACCCGAAAATACCAAGTCATGTGACTCAACAACGACGAATGGTTGGCACGTTTTGCGTGAATCGAGAAATAAACCTTATTTCTTCCAATGATTTGCTTTTCAATCTATCACGTGACTTGGTGTCTCGCCTTCACGAATGAGTCTTCACTCCTTCCATTTTATTTCTTCTCAATGGTGTAAACCGGTTCACACAGCGCGGTGTAAGCATTGCAAAACATTGCTATGGTAACGTTTATGACGTTTCCATCTAAGCTTTACCTTAAGCTGACGCATCCGCCATATTGGAGCAAACGTACAACAGGGAAAGCTACCTTTATTGGCAATCATTCGCCAAACAGGGAACGAGAGAGTCGGAGAGCGAAGATGAACATTGGTGAAATTTTGGAAACAGTTGGCATCGTTTCCAGGCTGCCAGTCACTTCGGGGGCTATTATTTATCCATTTCTTTTTTCTTTCTACATCTGCTGGAAATCTGAAGAGCTGAAATCCTTTTTTTGGAACTGTTTGCACATTTAACAGCCGAACAACCACTTATTTGACTCAATTTAACGCATGCTTAAGAAATATAAACACCAGCAGCAATGCTATCGCTAGGAAGTACTGGATCAAGTTCGCTCCAAAATGGCGGATGAGCCGGCTCCTCCACTATAGGGGCCTTAACCTAACGTTGCAAGATAAACGAAGTGATGAAAACGTTGTATGACGTTGTGGTGTAAACGTTATATAACTTTGAAATTAAAACGTTTCGATATAAACGGTACGTGGACTCTTTCATGTGACAAATCAGCAGCTCCACAGCTGAGAAATCTTAGTTTAAACTTCCCATGATTTTTTTTTCTTTTTTGCTCCATGACCTCTTTTGTGATCTTCTGCGTATGTTAAAGGGTCTCTTCTCTTTACTGTATGAATCTTATTATTTGAATTTACACCAATGATCACTTGGTTTTGGCATTTTGTGTACTTATTGTTATAAGATTATTCTTTCTAACTGATTATTTTTTCTCAAGTTTTTACTAGTTGCTGTCCTGACTGTAGCAGCAGAAATCGGAGGAATCGTTGCATTCAATATTTTAAATTTGAAGGTAAGTTATCTTTTGATTATGTCTTAATAAAAATTCCATTTGACGTCTGTAGCTAATGACAAGCTTTTCTTTTTCCAGACGACAGATATACTTGAAAATGGATGGAAAGAGGTTAATGAAGACGCAAAAAATATTATTCAGAATCAGGTAAGACTTTTAATCCGAAGGGACATTTTTCGAATTCTTTGACTCAAAGTTTTCGCTAGAGATAGAGCCATATTTCGGTACATAAGTTACTTTGTATTACAAAAATTACATTAATATAAAGTCAAATATGTATATGGTGGAAGACGTGACTGATGCGACATAGATTTAAGTCATTCAAAAGTAAAATTAAACTAAAGGAGCGTTTCACTAATTGAAGCAGTGAGAAGCAAAGGGATGTAAGTGGACTATTTCAAGTTTTGAGTAAACATCGTTTAAAGACAATGTCCTAGGTAGGCTTTCATTGAAATTTTTTTCTAAATCATGCTGAATAACAGAACCTACCAGAGCTACTAGTATCATCTCGTTCCGAAACACAGAGGAGAGGTTCACCTACCATTTGTACTGGTTATCTCTAAATTTTTAATTTGGCCATTTGCATCTCTTTGCTTCTCACTGCCTCCATTGTAAAATTGAACCAACTACAATGCACTAAGAGATGCATTGTATTTCATTTATTGAACTGAGCGGCACTGTTGCATCAAACTTGATCAACGAAAAACATTATTTTTATTGCCTCATTTTTGTACTTTCATTGCATTGCTGATACGAATTACAAAATGCTCTAAAACAGTGGTGCCCAAATTACGGTCTGCGAAACTGATCTGTGTGGCCGTGTTTAAGTTCAATGCTGCAAATGAAAAGCATGATTAATGACAATGCTACAATTTTAAAGCCAAATATTCAGATATTGTATTCAGTAAATTACCGCCCATTAGCCAGGACTCAATCAGAAATACAAGAAATACACCGTCAGCTCAGTCATTTCCAGCCGAGGACTGCAGTTTCGTGCTTATTAGCACTCATCAGCCCGGCATAAGAAAAGTGACAGAGCTGGAGATAGAAAACCTCTTAAGGAAGCCAAGAGGTTTTCCATCTGCACTTTTCCTATGCCGGGCTGATGAGTGCTAATAAGCACGAAACTGCAGTCCTCGGCTGGAAATGACTGAGCTGGCGGTGTATTTCTTGTATTCAGATATTGATTTCTGAAAAACAGGTACATTTAATGAAAGAAGTATACTAATAATAACAACAGATTTTATTTCTTAATTTTCTTTCCTTTTCCATATTTCCTCATATTATTTTTAAAAAAATTCAATGTTTTGAAATTTGATGTTCTGGCCAGCAAGAATTAATTTAATACGAGGCCGGGACAGGTTTAAATGACTGCAGGTAGTTTTATGCCTGTAGTTTTTTGCATCATATCCCTTTAGAGCAGTACTGCCGTGTTAAGCCCAAAAGTCGTATCTGCACTTTTTGTCAAAATTGAGTTAGTGTCACCAGGTGGTTCTTTGTCAAATATTTTACCCAAATACAATGTTTTATGGTCATTTGTCGATGGGTAATATTTAAAAAAAAAATCTGAAATTTTTTTATCTGAATCAAATGAGTGGAGGCACACAACTTGAAACGGCAATTTCTCATTTTAAACTCAGCTGCAGATACCATTTTGCGCTCAGCACGGCAAGGTGGTGCTCAACCTTTTTCTATCCGAGGGCCAGAACTAATATTAAAATGATTTACTACAAAAGGGGGATTTTAGTTATTAGGATTATTATAGACAGTAATATGTGGATGGAAATTTTATTTTACTATGGTGCCAAAACTAAAGCAATTAAAAATATAACTTTTTGTATGTGGATTCTATATGTTTTTATGAGTGCTAATACTTTTTTGCTACATTTTTTGAGTTTTAACTAAAAACACAAAGCATTGAAACATATTGCCTCTATTCCTACACTGTATTACGATTAAAATTTTAGCAAGGTCTTTTGACTGGAATAAACTATTCATGTACATTTTTAGGAGCTTTTCCCTTCTTTTACGGACAAGATTTTCAATATCCCTCCGGTGTGTTGTCGATTGCAAAGTAGGGTGTGTGTTTGTGTGCACGTGCGCGTACAAAATCTTTCTTTGCACATATTTATATCGTTTGAAAATACAGGGTTAGCATAAAAGATCCCGATTTTAAAAATTATATTTCATAAACTGTTACACTTACCACTATAAAGGATATATAAAAATAAAGGTAAACATTCCAAGATTTTTTGAATGTACGTGATTACCTAAACGTACCTGTTACACAACACTGGATTGGCTGCGCAAGTGATGATGATTTACTCTTTATGCTTTGGCTAGCCAAATCCCCAGACCTAACCCCATGTGATTTTTTTTAAATGGGATTTCGTCAAAGATAGTGATTATACACCACCATCGCCTACAACATTGCTAGAACTAAAAAATCGCATGAGTGTAGCATTACGAAAAATTGACAGTGAAACACTTCAAAATGTATGGAACGAACTGCAATACAGGTTAGATGTGAGTCGCGTTACGAAAGGCTCACAAGTACAACATTTGTGAGTGAAAAGAAACTTTCGCAGTTTATCTTTATTTTTATGTAACATTTATAGTTCTAAGTGTAATAGTTTATGAAATATAAATTTTTAAAAGCAGGATATTCTTTTATGCTAACCCTGTTATGAGCTGTCATAATGCCATTCGTGACCCTGAAAACTTATTAACCAACTGTAGATGGCATTTTCTAACGGGCCAAGTTGGCATGCATCCCATGCAGTTGCCTTGTATGCTCTATGCTGCAAGCAGGAATTTAATCGAATATCGTGCCTAATGAATATTTTAATATTAGATTAACTCCTATTTCATTCTTTGAAATTTTAATTAATTTTAAGATGAAAGATTACTATTTAAGGTTAGCATACAATGAACTAAAATTTTGTTATATCTTTAATTTTAGACAATAAATGTCCCTTATAGGATTGCCTTTTTAATGAATTTATTTTTTCAGCTGCATTGCTGTGGTTACCAAGGCCCTGAAGATTTCACAGCAAACACGAACCCTATTCACGAGAGCTGCTACACTAAATTAACACCGGGCAGCTCCAACTCATCAACTACGGAAGTTCGGAAACTAAACAGGGTAAGATTTCAAAAGCGTAGCAGAAGAAAACTGACATTTTTTACAAGCCTTCCCATGTTTGTCCATTGTCTTCACAACGATCGAGTTTCAACGACTTAGACAGGGTTTACTATTCTTTCTAATAAGCCATGACTAGCGACAGCAATATTGGTATACAGTCAAACCTATCTATAACGATACTTTGGGAGACAGGTTATCATTGTAGAAAGTTTGAACAAAAAAAAAATCAAATGTACAAAAATATAGTTTTACAGTTTTAGATAGAATTTAAAATGAAAGTTTTTTCCGAAGTAAAAGATGTACCTAAAACTATGCATCAAAGAGATTATGAACATTAGTTTATTTCGTAAAAAATTTACAAAAAAAAAACTATATTTTGAAAGAACGTGTTGATTTTTTTTTGCTTACTCTTTGATGGAAATTTCAGTTTATCTAACTAATTCCTGTAAAAAAGTTACAGGAAAATAAATTTCGATAAAAATCTGCTAATTTGCTTGCTTACTTTTAGACGCAAATGACATTTTCACACACATGAATTTCAGTTCATCTAAAGAGTTCAGATGCACGTCGGAAACATTTGGTACTCCCGCTACCAAATTCTGTGGGTTTCAATTCGGGTTTATCGTTATGGACAGTATTGTTATACACAGGTTTTACTGTACCAAATACCGGTATTTCGAGTTGTTTTTCAATGTCGTAATACCAGTATTTTCCCTGGTAAAACACTGCTATTTTCAGCATTAGCTTCAAATAATAAATATTTTTCAAAGAAATTGATTTTAATTAAACTTGTTAGATATCTACTGTTACTTTAAATGTGCATTTTTATTCAATAAAATGGGACCAAAAAATGATTTGATAAATAATATGAAAATGAAGGATTCCAGGGCAGCAGAGGAGGCGTGTCGCGCAGTACCACCGACCAACATAAATTTAGAAAGAGTATTTTCAACTGCAAGAAATTTGCAGTAAAATGAGTTTAAGGCCTAGTTACAATTCAATAGATGCATTATGTTTCGTAGTACAATGATCTTTTATTATAACATTCGTTCCTTTGAACTTAAAGAAAATTCCTTAAAGTAAGTTACTTTTTGCATTGAAAAAGGCGTTCCTTGTAACGCCAAAACACATGTCTGCCGTAATTTGCAATTTGTGCTTATTGACGTTGTTTTTTCTTACTTTACTTTTCAGTATAAAGGTATTTATTTGTCTTGTTTACTCCTTCGTTTTAAATTTTTTTACAACAAAATTTCATATGTTTTGCATATTTTATGTACTGCTCTTTGCAAAAAATTATGAAATATGGCAACGAAACAAGTTTTTTTTTTTTGTACTTTTTTGCAAACTTTCTAATAACAGAATTAATACCAATATTTTGGTACCACGTTATAAAATAACACCCAATACCGTATTGTAGTTTTGGTGCGTCATTGCAATCACTAGCCATAATTGTTCATCTGTCGAATGGCTCGGGTATCGGTAGTAAAAAGATTGGCCGCATGACCATATAACAATCGATGCCCTCGAAATATAGAGGTGCGACATCGATGTCGATGTTTTGGAAACATCGATGTTTTTGTTAAAACATCGATGTTTTACTTTCGATGTTTTTTCGATGTTGATGTTTTTGCATTTTAATTGAAAATTATCATAAAATTTGCTCCAATTTTCGCGCTAGGTAGTTAAGTTTACTTATGGAGTTGCCAAAAAAAAAGAAAAATCATTTTTTGAACCCACGTTATAAGATTAATTTTTCTGTGTGGTGGTTTTTGGGAAGATTACTACGAGATAGTAGAAGATGAACTAGAGAGTGAGGTAGATGTCAAAGCTATTGGAAGAACCTGACACTGGTAGTCTGGTGCCAAAACTTGCAGTCTATTTCAAGGCTCCAGTTCCTAAACTAAATGGAAATCCTATATGTTACTACGGTGAAAATTATAGCTTTGAAAATTCAAAGCTGGTAAAAGTTGCTTTAAAGTAATTGATAGTGATGGCAACTTCTGTTCCATCGGAAAGAGATGTTTCTCTGACTAGTGGGATAGTCTGCAAAAAGAGAAATGCGCCTCGGGGGGACAAAGTAAACAAACTTCTTTTTCTCCAAACTGTCAGGACCAATATTCGGGGTTACTTATCGGCTTCCTCCAACAAGTCGTCCCTCTGTTACTGACAATTTGTGTTTAATTATTAACTAACAGTACAGCACATACTGTCCACCTCTGGCAAGTTGAGCTCCGCTGCCTGACCGATTCATCGGTTCCATTACTTGAACCAGGGGTGAGAAAAAACGGCTTATAAATTTGTGGATTTAGTTGGCAGTGTATTGCCCATTTGGCGAACAATATTACTATACCAAACTATTAGCAAGCGGTACAGGATTTTCTCGCCAATAAAAGGTTTGCAATGGTTGCCCCACCACGCCTAACAATTCCTCTTCATACCCATTGCTCTCCCTTGAAAGAAATGGACTTGTTCAAGGCCACTGCGCAACTTGTCGGAGCTGAACAGTATTTCTTGCTCTTAAAAGTAATTGTCAAGGCACTTAGTATGCAGTCCTCGACATAAATACAGTTGTAGTCAGTTGCGACTCTGAATAGGAAAAGTAATTGTTAGAATCACGGCCGGCTCTAATCAATTTGCCGCCCCAGGCGATATTGACAGGAGCCGCCCCTGGCCTATATGTATTTTTTATCTTAAATCATCGAGCATCTGATTTTGAGCTACAGAAAAAAAAGGAAACTATTTGAGTTTTTTTACTTTCCCCTTTATTTTTTTGCCTCTTTACATTTTGCCATTATGAAATTGGACACCCCTAAACTCTGCCGTCCAGGCGGTGGCATAGGTCGCCAACCCAAAGAGCCGGGCCTGGTTAGAATTAATTTTATATTTTTAAAATAATTAACACAACTTTTTCGCATCATTCAACTGACGGTAAGTGTTATGATACATTTTTTCTTAGATTCTTTTTTTTGATGTAAATTTACTATTAGTTTCATTTAGTTTGAAAATATTTCCCTATTAATATAACTAGTTTGTATTAATCAGCGCTTATCTTATATTATCAGTTTTTATCTTACTATAATACCAAGATGTTGCGAATTTATTCTTATTAAATTATATTCCTGGTTTGAGATTCAGTATTTTCAATATATTCGTAGGGTACGTATTCTTTTATATTGCTTAAATTAGTGTAGTATACTCAAAAATGTATGCTATATATTAATAAAAAGATCGATGTTTTAAAACATTGATGTTTTTTGGTCGATATATCAATACCATCGATGTTTTAATTTCTAACATCGATGTTTTGCCATCGATGTCGCACCACTACCTCGAAACCTCGAAAGGGCTCTACCCGTTTTGGGAATAAGCAGGGGTGCTCATCTCCCACCCCAATCAAGATTAACAGCTCCCGCCACTAAATTCCACCAAGAACTAGAGGACCCCCCCCCCCCCACCGGAAAGAGAAAAATACCCGTATAAGAACCCTTTTAAAACGTTCAGTGACGCAATCTGCCCCCCCCCCCCGCCATGACCTCCCCCCCTCCATAACCACCCCTAGAATAAGTCACAATCTGTTTAGCAGCAATGAAGCCATCGTCGTTACACTTTTTCTTCTTCAAATCACATCTGAATTCGAATCTTTCCCTGCCTGTACTAAAGCCCTGAATCGTAGAATAAGTAGCGATGCGTCCGCCATCTTGGGGCTGAATGATGCTTTCTTCCTATGTATGCTATAGTGAAGTAGCGAGTTTTGCTTCATGATTGCAAGCATTTGATGCTGCGTTATTGTAATGTTATGAAGAAGAGAGTTTTTGTTACATGTTTGTAGATACATAGCTATCCAAATAAAAATTGAAGTAAAATAAATAAATATGTGCATTACTTTTTAATTGACCTTCGTATGGGTCAATTAGGTTTAAAACGTGTTGATATTAATTTCCGTTTACTTTAAAATGAAGTTAACGAAAGAGAGTTTTTGTTAAATGTTTTTAGATACATTGCTATCCAAATTAAAATTTGAGTAAAATAAATAAATAAATATGTGTATTACTTTTTAATTGACCCTCGTATGAATCAATTAATTTCAAAATATGATGATAGTGATTTCTGTTTAGTTAACACTACATCTTAATTATGTCTAAAAACTGATGGTTGCTTTTCTTATATTTTCAGGTTGGTTGTAAAGAACGATTACTCGAGTGGTTTTATACGAACAAATATATATGGATAAGCAGTCTAGGCGGCGTGCTATTATTTCAGGTAACTCTTCCAAACGGTGTGGTAGAAATTTTTGTATGTTATCATTTCAAGAACCTTTTAGGCATATGTTTCAAATGCAGTCGGGTCTGCTTAAACGGATATCAATGGTTCCTATCACTTTCCTTTGTTAATCCAGGTATTCTATTATATCATGCGGAATAACTTAATGTGTTGTTGTTATAATATTAGACCGTGGTAAAACTTTTCCACGGAGAGATGGCGGATGGCTTTGAAATAGAATCATTTGCAGCATTTGCAATTGGTAGAATCATCCAGAATGCTCCGAGAAGTTAGAGGCGCGTTCTCGCTGATCCTATCAATTACAAAATAATAACAAACAACCTACTATGTATACAAATGATGTTTTCACTTTAAGGTCGTCCGCCACCTCTCCGTGGTCTAGCTTTAGCCTGATCAGTAAAGCGCTGAAGTTGCAACTGGAGGGTCACGGAGACGATGCGAACCGATCGAAGATCATACATTTTCGTTAATGGTCACTGGTGCACGTTAAATCCGTCGTGGTCGCAAAGTCCTCTAAGTATTTATTCCAAATCAATACCTCTGGTGATGCGGGATCTTGGGTTACTCTTGACGGAACCCCATAAAAAGAAATAACAAGGGGTTAGGTTTGGGGATCTGGCTGACTAACGCATAAAGGGTAAATCATCATCACCTGCTCGGCCAATCAAGCGATGCGAAACGTGAGTGGTTAAGCGAAGGGTAGGGAGGATAAAAACACCCTCAGAGGTATTGGTTTTAACATTGTTGACAATCCTAATAAAGTAGTTGAAACACGTCTAATGACTTTGTGACCAAAAAACCTTCTCCTGAGGAATATCTGGTCGCGCTAGTGCAGAACGTGCACGTTTCAGCATAAAAACAAAAATTTTTAAATAAGTTACTATGAAAAGAGATTAGTTAAACATGCTTCTGATTCATAAATCATTTGTCCTCATCTCTCCATTATCAAGGTGCAAAGTCTAAAATTCTAGTTGTGTTTTAGGAAATGTCTCCAAATTTTGCGATTCTTGATGAAAAATGGATCTTAATGGTACTACAGCGATTGTTTTGGAAGATTCTGTTCTTTTATTTCCAGTTCAGTTGCACCACTATACTCCTCGGATAGCATTTTTTGCCATATTCATGACTTCCGTATTAACTACCTACGTCATTTTATCCGTAATATTGTGAATCTCACATTCACGATTTTGATACAAATAATGAAGGAAAAAGAGGTGATAGAGTAGCGGTCCCTTGAGGTACTGCAATCTGAAGTACTATTAATTTCTGTGCTCTTCTGTTTGTGTGCTTGTAACCCTATCTCCTCTGAGCTGGCAATGTCTACCAGGTCAATGATCGTACCTTTAAATGCAAGACATCCAGGGGGAGCCATTCCGGCCTGCCCCACCCCTCTAAACCTTAAGGGGACGGACATTCAGGAGTAAAAAACATTAAAATCATCGCCAACCGCCGCAGGCGGTATTGGGGTGGAGAACGAGGGTTAGAGAACAGGGAGCTGAGCCGTGGTGGCCTCATCGGTAAGGAATCGGACTTGTGACCGGAGGGTCTCAGGTTCGATCCCAGCCAGTCGAAGATCCATTGCCTTTATTAATGGGGACTGGGGGAAGTTAAATATGCTCGTGGTCACAAAGTCCCCCAAGTGAAACGATACCTTTGGGGAGGGTGAGGGGGGTGCTGGACCAAGGATTGCTCGCCTCGTCGTCTGAATAAAAAAATCAGAGCTGTTTTCAGGGTCCCATCCAACTGATGTAACCACAAATAGTGGTAGGTACGGGGACTCTGGTGAGCAGGGTGCGGATCCCTCCAGTGTATTTGAAAACATGCAATTATAAGATGTGTGAAAAACGTTTAGTCTAAAAATCGCTTCTCTTCCAGGTTGCCAGTGTACTTTTTGCGGTTTATCTCATCAATCAGTTGGGTCGATCAAGGCGGTCCTCAGCGGAATCTCTTGACATGGATGTGGATCCAATGACTCACCATCCTCAACCTTACTTTTGACTAGTGCCAGCATGGCAAGATCAGTTTCTTACTGGTTATCAGTATAGAGAGAAATATTAAGCTAAATAATTCTCTTGACATCGTTAATGAACAGTGAAGATGCAGTTAGATGTGTACACTATAGCAGTCTATGTCCAGGTGCAACTGTAGACTACGGTCAGTGGAGATTCTGTTGAATTGCACAGAACTGTTTTGTTTGTGCTGCGACTGGATTCTTTTAAGTAAAGTCTTTTAAGGAGTTCTGAAAAGAAAATAATTTTCATCTTTAGCAAAGAAATCCAGACGGTTTCATCTATGCTCAAGGGGTAAAATTGACAGAAAAAAATCCTTGGAGTTCAATTCAAATGAAGGCGGATGGTTGGTGATTTTTTTTCCTGCTTCTTTTGAATCTAAAAATTCTTCAGAAAGTCATCTTTTAACCACAGTTCTGTAATTATGCATCTAATTATTCCTTTTAAGGCATTAAATACATAGTTTAATATATTTTATTTGATCTCAAAATTGAAAATTTGCTTGAGAAAATGATACAAATGTCCTCATATTTTATTTATTTAAAACATAATGCAATTTTATGTCCTTATAATATGTTTTTATAATGCAATGTCCTAATCAGTGCTTGTTGATTGCGCTGTAATGAATTTGAAAAACCGATCGAATATGCTGGACACTAGACTACATTTTTTACATTTGTATTCACTAAATTCAAATAAAATGTATGGCAATGTATTATATGCCTTTTTACTTGTGAAGGTTAAAAAAAAAATCAGTACTAAATTCAAACAAGTTGTATATTTTTCATGGCAATGAAATGTGGCAATGCAAATGTATGCTTTTTCTATTTGTAAGTTATTTGATCTTCATTTGGGAAAAAGTGGATGATGAACCTTTTATGACGAATTAGTTTTTTAGCATTAGATTTCTTTTTTAATTTAGAAACAGATAAATTGATTATTTTACCATAAAATGAATCGAAATTTTTTAAATATATGTATTATGGTACTTCATATTTTAAGCTAAAACCAAGGCCTGGCGTGACACTTTTACAAAACTTTTAAAGCATTCCAGCTTCAGAAAACAATGCTGGCGTTTTTGTTTGTCTCTTTTCTTTTTCAAATCGCATTCTGAAATTTATTTGCATTATTGAACTAATAAAGCACTAGAAAATTAACAAGATCCCACTCCAATAAATGTATTATATCTACTACATTTTAAACGTTTTGCCTAGAATGTCCAGATAACTACATTTTATTCGAATTTATGATAAATAACGCATTTCATTCCGAGAAAGACTAGTTCCGCGCAAATGACGAAGATCACCTGAGTTTTTAAAAAGACTGAGAGTTAAAAACATGCGTTTATGTTACTGCAAACGTAAAATAGATAAAGAATTTATAAAAATCACATATTTCCTTCCCTCGTGTAATCAACTCCGAACAGTTTCTTAGAAACAGAGGCAAATATGAAGACTGACGACCGTTACAGTGTTACGACACTAAAATTTGACGCATGTTCTTTGCATCATTTCAAATGTTAAAATAAATAGCTGTTTGATTGCGGAAAATATTTGCAGAAACTTGACTATTACATTTATTCTAGGAAACTCTCCCGTCCCCTTCACGGCAAAACAAATTTTGGTCTTTACTTAAAATGCCTTCTTAATAACAAAAAAATAACAAAAAAAAAAAAAAACGCATACATGAAGAAAATATTTCATGCTGTAAACTATCTTTATATCTCAAATTCATCAACACTATCAGCAGTGGCGTTGTTATGGGAAGGGGGGCGGTCCCCTGCGTGTCCCAAAGTGAAATTGCAAATTTTTGAAAAATATAAAGCTAAAATTCATTTTTAAGACTACAAATTTGAAAAATTTCCCGGGGTGGGGTGTCACCACAAATTCTCGCCCCGGGTGTCACCCATGCTAGGTACGCCACAGCTATTAGTTACATCTTTTAAAAACCATCTCATCAACAGTTCATAAAAATTCACCATCACTGTCGGGCGGCTACTTTCATGTAGGTTTATCATCGCAGTTAAAATCAGAAAATTTTTCTAATACTGAATCTTACTCTATTTGAAATATTTTAATAATACTATCAGACGCGTATAATCGAATCTCTACATTTAAGTTACATAATTCTTTAGAATGTTTCTCATCGTTGAAGCTTTCTGACTAGAAACACAGTAAAAATATGGTTTCAACGAAGTTTCTAAGTAATGATAGTATCAATTGGCGTTCAAAAATACCCATATTTATTACTCCATAACTCTCAGGGGCGGATACAGACTACCATTTTAGGGGGTCATGCTGAAGAATGTCCCCCCCCCCCACACAAACGAACCTACGGTTTTGGGTACAAAAAATTCTAAAACTGCTTGGATGTCAATAAAAACC